>NW_002987834.1:638399-676372 GCF_000006295.1 Pediculus humanus corporis
TTCTTTTTCAAGCGTTTTTTATTATTCTTACGAGTAAGAGTATTTATTATTAGTTTAATAATTACGTCGAAGCCAACCGGAAAAAAAAAAAAATCTTTTTATACGTTCTTGAAATACCAGATTTTCGTGTAACTAAATCAAAACGAGTTTTAACTCTAGTAATAATAATAATAATAATAATAATAATAGTTTTCTACTCCCACTAAACTACTCCCAACCGGTAAAATTAACTAATAAAGTAAGAAAAAAATAACCGTATAAATATATTTATAGCAGACGAAAATCGAATCCGAAATGAAAATCATCAAATTGTTTTCGCGCTTTTACGCACACAATTTTTTTTTTTAATCAAATAATAATAATGATAAGTATTTATTGGTACCCGCTGTTGGAAAATTAATTTTAAACAAATGTGTCATAACTTTATAGTATAAAAAAAAAAAAAAAAAAAAAAAAAAATGGATAACGAATCGTGAAAAAAAACACACACGTACACGTATTATAATCGACACAAATTTCCTAAGAAATTATTAATTATTTTATTATTATTATTATTATTATTATTATTATTATTATTATTACTCGACACGAAATTTATGACACATAAAATAAATAAGTCAATCGTCATACCTTAAAAAAATTCAATGAGTAAATAAATCATCCATGAGTTAACGTGAAAAAAAAAAAAAATCTAGAAAAACTTTTTCCACTTTGTCTTTTATTATTATTATTATTAAGTTAAATCAAAATAATAATAAAAATTCCGATATTAATCGATAATCAATCAATCACTTTAATTTTTCGCAAACTTGTATTTACACACCACGATGACTACGAATTAATAGGAATAAAATTTATTTATTAATTTATTAGTAAATAATAATTAACCGAAGCCGAAAAAAAAAACAAAATACTAATAATAATAATAATAAAGTTTTCTATTCGTTTGTAAACAAAAACGACGACCACAATAATAATAATAACAACAACAGTTTCGCAGATCGGTCATGACTGAACTAAGTTTCATTAACCAATTTTTTTTTTTTTTTTTTTTCTTCCAACTTGTCTGCTTTTCACGTATGCATATTCCCCCACTGCCTCAATATACTCGACTACGACTTTACTTATTATTATTATCATCATCGTAAACGTGAAAATATAATAATGACAAAAGGTATTTTTTTTTTTTTTTTTTAAATTAATGAATTAAAATTTACCGTTTGAATATTTTTAATATACGTGAAAAAAAAAAAAAAAAAAAAAACGTAAAAATAAAAATAACCCCTTTAAAAAAAAATGACGATGATAATAATAATAATAGTAATGATAATGATAAAATAAACAAATAATTTTTTTTTTTTTTTCGCCATCGATTAATTCGGCTTTTCGTCGTCGTTTATGTATACATAAATAAAATATAATCGGTATTTACACCATATTTCTTTTTGACCTCAATAAAAAATAATAATAATAATAGTAATAATAATAATAATAAATTTCGAAACACAAACAAAAAGAAATCTTTTTTTTTATTTTTTTTTTATTTTGGGGAGTGTGTGAAATTTTTTTTTTTTTAAATAAACTTCCGAGAGACAAATTACGGATGACACAATAATAATAATAATAATAATAATAATAATAATAATAATAAGGCTATCGCATTAACCTTTGACACGAAAATCAACTTCCTTCTACAAATAAATAAATCTGAATTGAAAAAAAAAAAAAAATTGTTCGTTTAAAGTGCCATATCTATCTATTATTCAAATTAGATTTTCTAAAAAAAACTTTTCAACATCTTGATATATACATCGACACACACACAAATAATAATAATAATAATAATTTTCATTATTTCAAGATGGCTGAAATAAATTGCAAAAAAAAAAAAAAAATTTTTTAACAAATTAAAATAAATGTGAAGTAAGATAAAATTTTCCAAAATGTGAATTATTTATTAAATAACACACACACACACAAAAAACTTTTAAACTGGAAAATTATCCTGATATATGATAACGCATAATAAATATTAGAGGATTTTAAGGGGGCGGTGAGGGAGAGGGTCGGGGAATTTAAAATAAATTATTATAGGGGGGGGGAAAAAAAAGAATAAATAAATAAAATTCTAAGCGTTTTTAAAAACTAACTACTACTTTTGTAACTTGATAATTACGTAACGATAATTTATGTCCCCCCATTCCTACCCTTCCCCCCTCAAAATGAATAATTTTTTTAAATACAAATCTCCCTCCCCCCTGCCCAAAAAAAACGAGAAAGTTTTTATACTTGAATAATTACAATAAATCAATTTGAAATTACAATTATCAATATTATGTATGTGTTTTTATTACTTATATAAAAAGTAAGTGGCTTATAAAATAATAATTATAATAATAATAATAATAATACCTGATAATATTTATGAGAAATGATTGATTGATTGATTGATTATGTTTTATCAAACTTAATTCACACTTAATTACTTAAAACTTATAAATAAATATACAAAACTATTCTCTTTTCATATAAAATATTTTTGTATGAAATGAAAAAAAATATATACTTGATAATTGCAAAGAATAATATTGTTTAAAGTTAACAAACAATGTTTATTTAAAAAAAACCTGTTTTTTTTTTTCTTTATTAACCTTCAAGAATAAAGATTAGGTCTAGGTCGCTATATACATATACCTAATAAATGTATAACACAGGCCAAGGTTTTGATATAAACTATTCAAAAACCGCTGATTTAGGTTCTAATAACCAAAAATAATAATTTTTCCATTGATTGATAAAAAAAAAAAATTTGCAAATTATTATTATTATCATTTAATATATTCGATACTTTAGCCTCATTTTTATTTTTTATTTTTTTACATTCTCATAATCATTGGTCAGTATTAGCCAGGTTTTTTATGTTAAATTTAATGAGAACAGATTTTTTTTTAAACGTTCGATAAAAAAAATAACAATTAAAAAGTTTTCATTGACTAAATACTACAAACAATAAAAAACTAGAAATTATTAACAACAAAGAGGAATTATAACCATTTGAAAACCTAGCCTTTATTTACAAAATTACATTTAAGTCGATCAAATCACACAAAACTTTAACTATTCGACAAATTAAATTTAAAATAAAGTTTGAAAAATTAAATGGCCATTCACAAATTTTCTACATTATTAAGTTTTCTAGTAAGTTAAAAAAATTAATATTTGAAAAAAATATGACATAAATGAATTCAATCAAAAAAGAAAAGAAAATATCGATAAGAAAATTTGAATTTTTTTTAATAATAAAAATCATGCTTGGACTTGTTTGAATCAAGTCTTATTTAAAAATTGTAGAATTGGTGGAATATTAGAACAAGAATCATATAATAAATTAATGATTTAAATTGAATATTAAAATTTGTAATTATTTAATACTTTTCATATTTTGTTATGCTTTCGAAGTTGTAATTTTTTTTTGGTTCGAGTGGAAATAATTCAAATTAAAAGTAATTTTTTAAAAATAATACATTGATTAAATTTTAGTTAAATCATGATTGTATCTTTTTATGTAACTGATGCTCGAATTAGAAAAAACAAAAATACAAAAAATTTTAATTTGTCATAAAGAATGTAAGTAAAAAGAATATTTAGAAATGAAACAAGTAAATAAATTAAATATTAAAATAATTGTTAATTCAAAGCAAATGTGAACAAGTTTAAGGCGTTTCTTGCCATCACTTGCATTTATTATCCTGATTGTTATTTAACAAAATTAAATTATTGTCGAAAATGAAATGCATTTTTATAAATGTAAAATATTAATAAAACAAAATACTTACAGTTTCATTTTTTAAAAAAATGGAATATTTAAATATACAAAAAAAAAAAAAAAAGTTTAAAATTTTTTACCTTTTTTTAGAATCCAGGATTTTTGAAAATATTCAACTTATCCTCCAAATTAGTCATGTATACTTAAACAATAACAACTGTTCATTTCATTTAAAAAAAAAAAAAAAAAAAAAAAAAAACCCGATTTAATTAACTTATATTTATTATAAAAAACGTTACAATAAAACGGAAAAAAAAAAAAAAAAGAAAATTTAATTCAAACAAACGATCCGAACACCAAGCCACTGAGATTGAAAACTACGGTCTTATGGATAATTTCAAAATACAAAACCTTTGTTTAACCTTTGACACTTTCCGCCACTTTTCCGCAATTTTATCATTTGGCGGCTGTAATCATATTTTCTTTACAACTGCCATTTTTTTTTTTTTTTGTGTGTGTAATAAATAGTGATATTTATTAAAATTAAAATATATACTAATCAATAAAAGAGTTAAATGAGGTAATTATTAACTTTAATTATATTAACAGTGAAATACGTTTTGGCGACAATGCTTTTTTTTTTTTTAAATTTTTTTTTGAAAATTATTTTATTATTAAGAATACTTAGAATGTTTTGAATTTTAAAAAGTTTTCATCGCCAAGTTATTTATTTTTTGTTGTGATTGATTTATTCATTATATTATCAAAAGTCTTTTGTGATAACAAAAAAAAATGTGTTTATGGGCAAGAATGAATAAAAAATAATCACAAAAAAAAAAATTTAATTAATCAAATAAATTATAAATGGATTTTTGAAAAAGAAAATGGCGTCAAATAATTTAACGGTTATTGAATAAGAATTTAATTACTCTTGCAAAAATCGAAAAAAAAAAGGATTTAAAATTTAAAACAGTAATAATCAAATTTGTAATTAGCAGTAATAAGTGATTAATAAAAAATTTCAAATGAATTGTTTAATTTAAGAAAAAAAAAGTAAAAAGTTTCTTCATCATAAAAAATCTATGTGTTTAAGAATACATAAGTTTTTCTGTTAAAAAAAAAAAAAAGATTAAACAAATAATTGTGTAAAATTGGAGTGATTTCATATTTAGATATAATTTAGTAAAAGAAAATTAATATAAGCAATTATAATGATAACTTTTAAAAGTTGCATAATTTTTATATCAAAATTATAATGTATAATAAGTATGACTCGATAAATTAAAATTCATTTTAAATAATTTCAAATTACTTTGTTGTGTGTGTATATGCCATATTTTTTGCAATTATCTCTGTACTGGCTGTTTAACAATTGCAAATTGATTTTTATTTCAAAAAATTTAAACAGGGACTCGTTAAATAAAGTATGGCTTTGACAAGAAAATATTGTTACTCAAAAACAATTTGAAAAAATTCTCCTTGTCGAATTGATGATATTAAAAATTTTACCTAACAAATTATCATTGATTTGATAATTAAAAAAGTAAGATGTAAAAAAATTAATAAGTGTTTTAAATTAGTCGAATCAATGTAAATTAGCAAAGCATAAGATTTTAAATAATTATTATTTTTTTTTTTTCTAAATAAGTTTTATATAAGAATCAATTTATTTTGTAATAAAAATTACTTAACACCAATCAAAAGACATGATTTAAAATTAGTATCATTAATTTTTTTGTTTTTTTTTTTTGGTTTTTATATTATATAAATTAAAATTTCAATAAAACTAAAAAAAAAAAAAAGAAAAAAAATCTTTCATGTATAAATATCATAATAATGATTACAGCCACACTTCAAAAACATATACATAACTGATACATTGGTCGAATTATAAATTTCTATTTAGTCATATCATTGTAAAATTAATTTGAGAAAATTATGAATTGAACCATTCGACAAAGGATAATTATTATTTCTCATCCATTTTATCTTCATCCATCGGTTCAGGTTCTGTTTCTTGCTCCAAATCAGCTTCTTCCTTTTCTTCTTCTTCTTTTATTCTTTCCTTTATTTTAGTTCTCTTTTCCTTATCTTTCTCTCTTTCTTTTTCTCTGTCCTTATCCCTATCTCTATCTCTTTCTTTTTCCTTTTCTCTGTCCCTATCCCTATCTCTGTCTCTATCCCTGTCCCTGTCCCGATCTCTGTCTTTTTCTTTGTCTCTATCTCTATCCCTTTCCCTATCCCTATCTTTATCCCTATCTCTATCTCTGTCCCTATCCCTATCTCTATCCCTGTCCCTTTCTTTATCTCTATCTTTCTCCCTATCATCTTTTCTTTTATCTTTTTCGTCGCGCTTTCTTTCATCGTGGCGAGACCTAGAGGATGAGCTTTTAGACCTAGAACTGGATCTGTGAGATCGCGAACGAGATCTTCTTTTGGAACGAGAGCGAGACCGTTTTGAACGGGATCTTGATCTTCGCCTCGAACGAGATCTGGATCTACGTCTATCACGCGATCTCGATCTAAAACAGGAAGTAAATATTATAAAATGCATCGATTAACGTTTAAATAGACAAATTAATTACAACAGCTAACCTTCTTGAGTGCTTAGAGTGTGACCTTGATCGAGAACGCCTTCTTGACCTTGAACGTCTAGATCTTGACCTGGATCTTCTGTGTCTTGATCTCGATCTTCTTCGAGAATGCCTTGATCTTGATCGTGATCTGCTTCTCCTCGATCTACCATAACGGCTTCGAGATCTTGAGCGGCTTCTTTTTTTATCCTTCTTAAGCAATGCCATCATTGGATCAAATGCTGCAGATATAAAATTCTGAGCCTCATTTACTCGACTCATGGCTTCTTGAATTTCTCGCTGTGCAGCTTCATCGCTTTTAGGTTGTGGTTTTACAATAGCTTGAATAGAATGATAAACCTGAAATAAAAACAGAAATAATTAATGTAAATATAAATAATAATTACTTAAAGTTAATAATTTTTCACATAGAAAACTTTGTAATAACTAACTTTTATAGTATTTCCAGCAAGTTGCATTCCATTCATCTTTAAAGCTGCTATTATACTAGTTTGATCAGTAAATTCAACCAATGCATAATTAGCAGTGTCTCCTGGCCTAAAGCAAAATCTAACATATTTAACTTCTCCAGCTTTAGAAAATAGTTCAATCACATTTTGACTCCCGATTGACCTATCTAGATTAGTTATAACTACCGTTCTTCTAATTTCATCTAATGTATTACTATCTGTATTAGAAGGCAATGGCGGATATAAAGGTAAATTGTGTTCAATTAATCGAGGATCATGAGTAACCAAAACCTGATTTGGCGGAAATCCTTCCAATTGATTTGTCACTCCCGGTGCCAGCTTCGGACCAGGCCTAGTCAATTCAAAAGCCTTTTGTTCATCAGGTATATCGTTGGAAGAAAAAGGAACAACAATCAATGCTCGATCTATGAAAACCGTATTTGTAAGGTGTTGAGCAACTCCAACACTTGCACTATCCATAAACTTCACATAGCAAACCAATGATCGACCCGGCACAGCAACTTCCCTAATTGTCGGATACAATTGAATCTGTTCTATTTTTCCTATGTAACCAAATAGAGAATGCATTTGGTCCTTAGTAGTTTGAGGAGCAATATTAGTTATTTGAATCACTCGTACTCCTCCCATTGTTAATTTTTAGTCTAAAATTTTAACATTAAAACAATAATGCACTACCGATACAACTCCATGTTTCTCAAAGGAAAGAAAGTTATGTTGGCACTACATGCTTAATAACGCGGTATTAATAAAATCTTGTTATTTTTAACTAAAAAATTTTTTTAAAAAAATGTATTTATTATTAGTTTTTTTATTTTTAATTAAAACCCGTCATTTCTTATTAAAAAAATTTTCTTTAATTTTTAATGGTTAGTAAACGCAAATACAATATTAAAGTTATAATTAATAAAATGTTTCATTTTATAACCTTGAATATGGGTAGGATAAGAATGCAGTGTTGCCGAATTTATTTATTTTGATCTGGAAAATTTTTTAATGGGGAAAGTATTTTCCCTGACTAAATTTTTTTTGAATTAAGTGGTGAATATTTTTTTGATTCATCATGTTTTCGTGGTCAAAGAAAAAAGACAACAAAAAGAGATCGAGGGGAGGAAATGACACAGAGGAAAATGAATTCGGTATTAAATTAGATAAAGGTCCATCTGATAAACAACTGGAAGCTGAGTTGAGAGCTTTAGCAGGTACTTAACAAGATTTTACCTTGACTTAGAATTAACTTACAATTAACCAATATTATTATACTTTTTAAGGGGTTGAAGGATTTCCCGATGAAGATATCAACTTTAATGAAGGTGAAGAAGATGAAGAGACAGAACTTTTACGACTCATGGGCAAAAAGGTTTCAAGGCCAAGCAAAAAGGCATCATCCCCTGATGAAGCTTCTGATATTGATATAATGGCTACTATAACAGCAGAGATCGATTTGGGAGATGAAGATATTGAAGTTGATGAAAATGACCCTGATTTACTCGGAGAGTTATTAGAACTAACACAGCCTGACGATGGAGTGGTCTTGGATGATAACAATGAAGAAGAAGACTCAGAGCCTGAGCCTGAGAGTAATTCAACAAAAGAAGAACCAGATATACTGACAACATTAAAGGACAGGTTAAAGATGTACAAAACAGCAGAAGCAAAAGCGAAAGAAAATAATGAAAGTTCCAGAGCTAGAAGATTTGGCAGAGGAATTAAGACATTAGAAGATTTGATTAAAAAAGCAAAGGCTGGAAAAACAATTTCTCCTTCAGACATTCCAACAGTAATAGCATTAAATTTGAAACCAGCTCCTCCAGTTCAACCAGATGTCCAAAATGAGGGAGAAGGAGAACCTGAAAATAATGCAAATGGCGAAAACTTAAATGAAAATATTTCAAAAGAAAATTCAAATGATTCTCCACCAGATACCATGTCACTTTTATTAGAAAGATTGAAAATGTATCAAACTGCTGAAGCAAAAGCTAAAGAAGGTGGTGAAACTTCTAGAGCAAGAAGATTTAATAGAGGAATTAAAACAATCGAAGGTCTTATTAAACTTGCAAAAACAGGTCAGGATATTCCAGAAAGTGATATTCCTCCAGCTGTAGCCCTTAATCTAAAACCTGCACCACCACCACCACCTCCATCAGCTGATGTAGAAGAAGTAGTTGACATGGAAGATGCTGACAATGAAATGAATGCTGACGCTTTGGATAATAATAATACAAATGATGAGGAATCTGGGGAAAATGAAGGAAATATACTTGACATTCTAACCGAAAGGCTTAAAATGTATCAAACAGCAGAGTCAAAAGCAAAACAAGAAGGAGAAAGTAGTAGAGCTAGAAGATTTAACAGAGGAATTAAAACTTTACAAGATTTAATCAAAAAAGCATCAGGTGGTGTTTCTATCGCTCAAGATGATATTCCACCACCGATTGCATTAAATTTAAAACCAGTGCCTCCTCCTGTTGCAACAATGGAAGAAGAAGATGAACCTCAAGGTGTACCATTAGAAAATGAAAATTTAGTTCAATCGTCAGATAACACACCTCTGTCTCCTGTAAAGTTTACTTTAGGTGATGATGACGATGATGAAGACATAGATTTAGATAATGAAGAATTATGGGAAGAAACTCCGAAAACAGTCATGGAAGGATTAGAACAAAGAATTAGAATTTACACAAAACTTTTAAATAAAGCAAAAGAAATAGGAGATGAAGAATCGGTTAGCAACAATGAGAAAATAATTCAAATTTACTTGAATGCCGTTACCACGTACAAAAATGGAGGATACGTCGACGTTTTAAAATTGCCTACACCAAAAGGATGTCCACCGATACCAATTCCTTTTCACATCTCTTAAGTTTTAACATATGCTTTTGCTTTTCTGAAACATAATAATATTATTAGGGATGCAGCACTTTTCGCCTGACACATTCACAATGTAATGTTTAAAATTTTTGTTGATGCTATTTATTATTTACTACTAATATTTATTAAATTGTTGTTAATTTTATTTTGTGCTTATTTAAATAAACAAGGACAATATTGTGACATTTTAGCTTGGTTTTAGTGCCTAATCATTCACTTGTTTTGCCTTAATAAAAACACACAAAACATAAAATATGTAATAATAAAATGTTATTGTGTCATAACAATGTTGTCGTTTTCACAAAAAGAAAAAAAAAAAAAAATAATGAATCATTGCTTTTAAATATTAATTTATTAAAAAAAAAATTAAATTAATTTATTGTTAAAAAAAAAAATATTACATTAAAATAAATAATAATAAGTCAATTATAATAATAATTAAAAATAACAATAATAAATAATTTATTAATAATATCTTATGGTTTATCAATATATATATATATCTATTTATAAATGATACATAATGTTTATCTTTATTTATTTTTTACGTTTTTTTATTTGTTTTTTACCTTTTTCCTTCCATCTCCTTTTTGATTTTTTTATTAAATCCATATTAAATTATTTAAAAAAATAAATTAAACTGTTTTTATCACAAAAAAACTAAAAAAAAACAAAAACTAAATAAAAAAAGGTTTAAAAAAGAGTGCGAAAGTGGCATTAATAAATTCACATCACTTTGACTACACAAAAAAAAAAAAAAAAATTTTTTCCCGTCAAATTCTACTATGATTTTGGCGATTTGTATTCGTGAACTATAATACTCAGGAGGTTTATTCGATTTTATAATAAAATCATCAATGATGCGATTGTAAGATGACTGACTTTATAATTCATATTAGTCCCACTCGGCCGTCTTTTAATTTCTAAAAATTAATGTGATTTTTTTCCTATACTTAGCATACCCGTTTTAAAATTGTAAATTTTCACATTGTTAAAAGATTGAGAACGTGTATAATTTTTAACGGGAAGAAAAGTCATTTTATGTTTATGAATGTTTCGCTTACACTTAACTTATTTAGAAATCAGTCTTTCAAATCGTTTATTTATTTATATACAATGACAATTTAAAAATCGTGGCTGCAGATTATTTTATTACATTTTATATTGTTAAGAGCAAAAATATTTATTTTCATGTTAGCAATTTTTCAAAACTTGGGATCTTTAACGTTGCATTCAGCAATGGGTGTTGATGCAGAAATTTCAAGAGGAAATAAATCCATACCTATAGGACCCGATGGTAAAAAATTAAAACCTTGTTGTGCATGTCCTGAAACAAAAAAAGAACGTGATGCTTGGTAAGCATGTACAAACTGTAAAATTTTTTATTTATTTTTACATTCCCTTAAAAAATATTTTTTATTTTTAGCATTGTGGAAAAAGGTGAAGAAAACTGTGTCGGTTTAATAGAAGCACATAAAGCGTGCATGAGACGAATGGGATTTAACATTTAGATAAATAAATTTCAAATTTGGATTGAAAATAAATTGTACAAGATGACAAGATTTCACTTATCAAAAAACAATAAAAAAAAAAATGAAGGGAAATCTTTACGAATGAGATTTTTGTAGTTACCTTATTAAAAACTAACTAATTATTATTATTAGTTTATTTATTATTATTTAAAAAAAATTTTACTTTATTTATTTTAAATGTAATTAGAAAAAAAAAGAGAAAAATTAAATTTTTGCATAATTAAAACTTACACACATTATTCATTCTTATCATTCCTTTTTTATTATTATTATTATCATCATCAGTGTGTATTATTTGATTTCCTGTGCAATTTCCCTAACTACAATTATTTCCCTTCATTACGATTTGAATTTATGAATTCAATAACATAAAATCGAAACAAATTTTTGTTTTTGTGTGTTCATCGAAATTACAAAAATTATTAACATTATTACAAAAATAAATAAATAAATAATTACAATTTTTCATAATAATAATCGAAATGAATCAAAACATTAATAAATATTTTAAGATTGAATAAACATTTCAAATGTTAACCACAAAAAAAAAAAAAATTTTACAAATTAATTTAAGAGTACATAAGATCGAATGTGACAAAAATATTCTAATTATTTGAATTATTTAAAAAAAAAATGATTTAATTTGACACCAAACGTTTTGTTTAATTAATTTACCGGCAGTAAAGGGCAGTTATGATATATAAATCCATGAAAAATTTGTTAATTCATTCGAGTTTCTTTTTTTTTTTATCACAGAAATAATAATAATAAATAATATATATATATATATATGACAGACACTGATAATTTTCACTTTGGAATACAATCAATCATAACGTTTTGTAATAAAAAAAATTTATAAAAAAAAAAAAAAAAAAACTAATTAATTAATAAATTAATAATTAATAACTTGATGTTTATATGTACATAAATAATTTTGTGCAATTACAATCCCACACACACACACATAATATAAATATAAATATAAAATTTATAAAAAAGCAAATAAAATTTTTTTTTTTTTAAATATTTAATAATAAATAAAACATTTGAAAATGATTCGATATTATTATTATTATTATTATTATGTAATTCGAGGTAGTTTTAAAATGTAATTTTCCAATCATTTTCCAAACAAAAAATTTTTTCATTTATTTATCCCTTTTTTTCTGTCGGATGAAACAAAAATAAAAAAATAAATATATATAAATACATAAACTTTACTTTAATTTAATAATTATTATTATCATCATCATTTATTTATATTAATAAATAAAATTTTCTTTTAATGGTAACAAAAGAATATTTTTAGGCACTTTTTTAAAATTAAAATTTTGCCCCTTGACTATGTAAATAAAAACACGTGACTAAATAGAAAATAAAATTTTTTTTTTTTTTTTAATTTTTTACCGAATTAAAAAAACAAAATTATTTATGTAATCATGTACATATATATTTTTAATAAATAAATAAATAAATAAATATTTATGCGGTTATTTAAAATCTTTAAAAATTTTTAATAATATATATATGTGTCTGTGTGCGCGTGTCCGTAAGTGTGACTTTGTGTTTTTTTTTTTTTTTACCGAAGGCTTAAATGATATATATATCATCATACATATTATATATATATATAGTCGTGTGGTTGAGGAACTTTTTGAACTGATTATTATCATTATCATTATTATTATTATTATTTTTATGCTTTCCCGAGGTTCGAATAATCACAATTCCTGTTGTGGGATTCTTATCGAACGAAGTAATTTGCTTTGCTAAAAATTTAACCGAAAAAATATAAATTGTACGTCAACGACGTGTCTGTTGTTTATAAGGATTAGAGAAGTTTGTTGTACCTGATATTCGTTTTCCGTGTCCATAAGACCCCTGATGGCGACGACTTGATATTGTCGAGCTTTCATGCTCGATAACGTTCTCCTGATGAGTCTCATTCCTATCGGGCCTGTGGTTGTATTTTTCAAACTGTACATTTGTTCCGGACTGTGACTGGGATCGAAAACTAATAACGTCAAATGACCATCTCTGTATTCTTCTATTCCCACGATCGTTCTGCTATGTCCTTGGTGTTGAAGATAGAGAGGTGGTTTGAAATCTTCGAAAGTTTGAAAATATTCCAAAACCCAATTGAAAAGTTGAGGATGAGAACCATCCGGACTTGTCGGACGATCGAAATCTATTAATTGACACCTGAAAAAGGGATTTCTTTATGAAAACGGAAAAGTTTAAAAACCTGCATTCGCGACGATGCATACCTAAATCTAAAACAAGATAAAACCGTTACGATTTCCGTGGCTCCTATCCATTTTCTCGTGTTGTAAAGCTTGCCACCCAATTGATCACAACCTTGAAGATCGAATCCTTGACGCCAGGCCCATTCTATGTGTTGTTGAAGCCTGGATATCGACGGAGCTGCGCTGGTTTTCGATGACGTTCCATTGGAAAGATTATACAGGCACCCGCCGACGGAATTACACTTAAATAATTGATCGTAGTATTCCGTGTGATATAAGAGGGATGATATCAACATTTGAAGATTTCTAAAATTTTTTTTGCACGATGGGTAAAATCAAAAAATATGTTTTGAGTCAACGTAATCTTAAATTTGACTACCACCTGCTGACCTGTAACCGCAACCCCATCCTTTATCTCCGTAGGTCGACGCGTAGTGATCCACGGTGGTGCACGTTAAAACTCTCAACAAGTTGGGTGACGAAAGGCTGATGGCTCTAATTTTAGGTATTAAGTCTTTGGTACAAGAACTCCCATCGTCTATTCCATTGTTTTCGGCTAGCCTCAATTCCAATTGTCTTTCGTAAAAATCCGAGACCGACATTTCTCCGGCGTACACCGCTCTTTGCATATTAGTTAGACTTTGCTCTTTGAAATTTCCCTGGTTATCCATTCCGTATTGAGCTTGAAGCATTTCAAATTCTTTTTGTTCCCTTTGCTTTCTCGTTTCCATTTCTCTTTTTTCTATTTCTCGAGCAAGCATTTTGTCCGACGTTGAATCTGGCGTGACCGGCGTTCCGTTATTGAAATGCTCTTCCACGTGAGATACCATTTCTTGATTGCTTTTAAAATTGGTTCGAGAGCAAACGGGACACCCATCCGTACCGTTACTCAAACTTCCGGGTGTGGACGCCTGTAAATAAATCCCAACAAATATTACAAATATTATTATTATTGTAGTATGGCATAGGTATTTTTTATTTTACCTTTGCTGGACTCAATATATCTTTGTGCTCCACGTTGACGTGAAATTCTAGATCTTGACTGTTTTGAAATGACCATATACATAGGGGGCATCGAAAATTTTTCGCGGGAGTACTAGGATTTGATGCGAGAGCAGAAGGACTGGTCATGTCGAAATGATCACGATTGATGTGTTCCTCCAGTTGAGCGGATGAAGTTGCATTGTACCCGCATAGCATGCATTTATGTTTTTTATTCAGAACGCGACTCGGTGAATGAACAATGTTTTCTTTCAAATTTAAATTTAATTGAGTTCTTAACGGCGAACCTTTTGCTCCCGCTCCTCCGCTACTCGTTGGAATTTCATTTACAATATTATTATTATTATTATTCACATTCGAATTATTATTGTTACTTAAATTTATATTTTTATCGTGGTGAGATTCGAAACGAAATGATTCGGGCATTGTTTCGAATTTATCGTCGTCAATAAAATCCAACATTTCATTTTCCGGAGTCAGGTAGTCCAAGTGAACGGTGTTGATGTGTATGAGTAATTCTTCCGGAGAAATATCACCGAAATCGCAGAAAAAACACGACGAAGCTCCCTCCAAATGATTGCTCATCATGTGCTCTCTCATAGATTCTTCGTTAAGGCCTTCTAATCCGCATATTTCACAAGCGTAGTTGAGTTCGGGCATCTTGGCTGCCATTAGCTCCCCCCCCTATTTTCTTTTCTTTTCTCTTCTTTCTTTCTTTTTTTTTTTTTTTTTTTTGTAAATTCGCAATCTTTCTTCCCTTCAATCAATCAATCAATCACAAATCTGCGAGAAACATAATTCTTCGATCAATTCTCACGACAATTGATTTTGGATTTGTGTAGGTAACAAAAAGATGCGCTTAACGTCCCTTTGCTTTTCAATAAACTCATTAGAATTTGACTAGTTCTTAAATGCTTAAATTTGTTTGTACTTTGGAGTAATTGATATATGAATTTATGTCTAAGTAATTTATAAATGTAGATTTGATCGACGGACGGTTCCAAACTGTCGTACACTGAATTTATAGTATCTTGAAAAATTTGATTGCAATCGAGAAGAGCACTCAACTGCGACAGTGACGGAAAAGATGTTTTCAAAAGTAAGGATAGGACAAAGGAAGGCACCGTGGTAGTTTCAGATGCTAGTGAAAACTTATTGGGACCATCGTAAAACAAAGATCTGCTCTCCCCTTCTTCGCTATAACTTCCTTCGAATGTGTTCACATCATCGTCGTCCGGATTCACGCTCTTATCATCGGTGCACGTGCACCTTAAATTTTTTTGTTTCGGAAGGCATTTTTTATAACTATCCGAAGAACTCGACGAGTCGTTGTTTTGATTATCTAAAAAATTCGACGGATAATTTTCAAAAACGTCATCATTTTCGTACTCGTCGCTCTCTCCGTACACGTGTAAATAATTTTCCTCGGGAAATTCGTTTATCTTTATTTTTTTACCCATAATCAAAGCCAACGCTTTGGTAAATCCGTGAAATGGATTTTCGTCCTTGCAAAAAGCCAACATGAGAGCCGAATAATTGGCCTGTAATTCATCTACCTGATACATTTTAAACAGTAAATCTTTTATTTTCTCATGCCTTTCAAATAAATGAATATCTCTCTTGTTTTCCTCGAACCAATATTTAATTTTATCGTAGTTTTCGCGAGTTATGAGCTCCGTTCCGCTACAATCGCATTCTCTGAATAATTTTCTCATGTTCAAAACGTCTTCTTCCGTCGGAGGCGGAATTTCGAATCCGTAAATGATGAAATCTTTCCAGTTAACAATTTCCAAATCTAAATAAATTTCATCTAGGATGGTTATTATGTCGTTCGGATCCAAGTTTTTCCACGCTCTCGGAAAACAGTCGCAATTTTTAATTTCCGAATTAAAAGCCCGTAAATCTTCTAATATAAAGAGTAGGGATCGTTTGATGATTTCACCGTTGGGAGCAACGCGACGAAGTTTATCAAAAATGAGATGAAGATGTTCGATTGCAAAACGAAACTCTTGCTGTTTATCGAATTTCACGCTCGGAGGATCCCCACGTTTTGTGAAAAATAATACATTTTGATTGACGAAAAAACAATCTTCCCTTAATTCAAGTTGGGGTTGGACGGGAATTTCTTCTTCGATCGAACACCGAAACACTTTGCAACATTCGGTTATGCTTTGCACTTCTCTCAAATACATATCGTGTACGTCATCTGCTAGAGCTGATAAAGTATTGAGAATCGTCGCTAAAAATTCATTCAAATCGTACATTCCTCTTGCTAAAATAAGTTTCATTCGAAAATTAAATCTCGATAATTCACTGCATAAAGCTGTTTCCCATTCGGCAATAAGGTTTCCGTTGGGTGTAGGTCCGGCATCGCCACCCTTTTTCCCATTTCTAGCATTATTTTTGTCGCTTTTTCTGATATCCGATAAAATCCCCTCCATTATTGCACAGGTTTCATTTTTAGCTGCTGAAACGCTTTCTCGAAAGAAATTATGAAACAGCGTATTTCCGTCACTTGGCAGTGCCAAATTTACAAGGATATCCGAAATGTTTTCCGAGGCTCCCGCCAGAAAATTCACATCCGAATTTTTTTTCTTTTTATCAGGGAAACCTCTCGTTTTGCTCGACCTTTCAAAATTAGTTTTGTTGCTTTGATCCGTATTGGTACGATTCAATTTTTTTACCTCGGTGTTCCTAGGCGTGGCAAATTGACCGGAAGACGATTTGTGAGTCGAAGAGGATACAATTGAATATTTTCGATCTTTCACTTGTAACTTAGAGACAATTACTTTACCGATTATTTTTTCATCTGGAATTTTTTGCTGAAGTGACGTGTAATAATCCGTTAGAATTTGACACGTTTCCAAACATCTATCGACTTCTAGTTGCACGATAGTCAAAAATAAATTAATCAAATTTGCCATTTCGTCGGCTGCCCAACAATCTTGAGCCACTTTCGTGACGTCCTTCAATGACTTGGCTTTACGTTCGTCTGCGAGTCCCATGAGAGCCTCTTCCAATTCGGACACGCGAATGTGAAGTTCGCATTTTATGTCTAAATCCGGTCGCAAATCTTCATCGATATCGTTGAACATTTGTTGAAAATCCCCTAAAACTTTTTGCTTTTCATCCGGTTGCTTCATTACAACTTCCACGGACTTGTGTATGAATCCGCAGTACGATAATAGATTGCAACGTTGAATCCGAAGCCCGAAAAAAACATCTTTTAAATCTTCAATATATATGGCTTCCATATTTTCCCACAGGGTAGCTAAAGCCAATAACAATTCTTCGGGTTGATTACCCGAAACCCATTCCCATTCGGGATCTCCAGGTTTCGCATTATTAGGCACATCCGCGGATTTTTTCCCAGTTGTTTTGAAATCACCACCGTAATTCACATCTTTTAATTCAATTTCAAAATCCGTGTACTCACTTAACGTCGCTTCTTTCTCTTTTAATTTTCTCGATTCTCCAACGGTTTCCTTTTCTTGTTGTTTTACATTTTTCTTTTTCGTCGGATCCCATTTTTCATTCAATTCAAAAATTGTATCACCGAATACTTCAAACGAGGTTTTCGCCATCAACGAATTTTCTTCGAAATTTTTGCAAAGGATTAATTTCCCGATATTTTTAACAGTTTGAAAATTTAACTTTGAATACTCGTGATATCGAAGAATTCGTTGGTTGAAATAAAATTCTTCGATCGGCGTCACGCAGGAAATATCTTCCAAAAAAGTTTTCGGGAGATCGCTTGTTTTTTTCAATTTTATAAAATAATCAAAATACGATTTCGGAGTGGATTCCGGTGTAGGTTCATCCGTATTCGGCTTCGGTACTAATCGAGATTGATTTTTAGCAAATTCCTGGGGAAAACACATGTTCGAAGAACACGATTGCCGATAAGAAAACCCTTCTATTTCTTCTAACGTTTCCTCGAATTCGTCCACGGGAAGAAAACGATATCCGGTTAAAATGTATTCCAAATCGCTGGCTTGCGAGTAAAATTGCGGATAATTTAACAATATCCAACCGTCGTAATCCTCTTGTTTAGAATAAACGTAAGCTGATATTGCTGAAGTGAGAGCGTTGTCGGGTACTGGATCTCCAGCACCTAAAAATTCAAAAACAATTTTCCCTATTTCAGCATTGGGTGAAAGAAGCGGATCGTCATCGGGGATTTTTCTCGGAGTTTGCGTTTCTTTATTTAACAAAATAAAATCTTCATTAAGAATCTCAACGTCATCCTCTTCTTCTTTTTTCAACAATTCCATTTTCTTTTTCATATCTTTATCTTTTTCCAATCCCGGTTTATCTTGAAGCGCTTTTTCCGTTAAATTTTGAAAAGTAATATCTATGTCTCTCACACTCGATAGCTCTTGCTTATACGTCGAAAGCACAAAATTAATTGCATCGTTCACGAGTACAACGAGGATTTTGCAAGGATTCATCAAATCCATCAACATTTTACAACCGTCATCATCCAAATCTTGAATTATGGCTGTCGGTTTCATGGGTTTCAAGGGTGCGTGCACCAATCGATTCAAAACCGGGTATTTTATATTCAAAAGCTTATGAACGACGTATCCCAAAACGAATTGTTGAACTTCCGTCTCCGTACTATCCGGAAGAAGGAGTTCGACCATCCAGGGTCCCAATAATTTCATGTAGTCGACAAAATCAGCTTCGTTTAGTATGTTGTGCTTACATTTTTCCTGGCACCTGACTTGATCGCTGTGACTCGTAATAAATGATGAGTTATCTTTTCCTTCGTCGTTTTTATTATTACCGGACAATTCTAATTCCGCGTCACACAACTCTTCCAAATGATCCAACGAATCGAAAATTGATAAATTTTTATAAAAAAGTTCTTTCCAGTCTTTCATTAATGCTTTGGGCACTTGACAAGTGGTCAACTCTCGTATTTCCACCACTCTCAAAGCGATTTCAATGATGCTTTCAATAATTGAATGAGATTCCATTTTTAAAAATTCTTTTCTCGCTCTCACTTTTTCCTCGTAAACGTTTTTATGCAATTGCAAAAGTCTTTCCTTTTCAAATTTTTCTTCTTCCATGTTTTCTATTTTCTTTTCCATTTTTGTGGCCAATAAATTGTCAAAATCGAAATCCCTTTGTTCCGTTTTTAAATTTTCAATGAGTTTTCTATTTTCGGCTATATTTTTTTTTTTATTTCTCAACTGGTGTAATTTTCCGGCCATTTGTTTTTCGTATTGACTTTGTTTCAACAACGTTTTGCAAACGGTTTTGTCGAAACATTCGTTTTGATTTTTGATTACGTTATTCCATTGGTCTTCCAATACTTTTTCTTGCATGCTTTCTTGAAAATTTTTTGCGTACATTTCACGTTTTTTCTTAGCTTTAATTTTACATAAAACATTTTTGACTTTTTCCGGATTGGGAACGTCCATAGTAATTAATTGTTCTTCGAATACATTTTTTAAATTTATTAATTCCGAATATGTCAAATTAGGACATTTCTGAACGTGTTTTTTTTCAAACGACTCAATCGTTTTTCTTAATTCTTCCGCTTCCAATTGATTTTTGGTAATGACTTGAGAAGAAGTGTGCCTTGATACAATGGGTCTCAATTCTAATTTTTTCCCTCCGAAATTTTTTGAAAATTTTTCTTTTATCTTTTTAATATTTTCTATAACTTCTTTACATTTGGCTTTGTGCCATTCAATCAATTCAGTTTTTTCCGCGCTCAATGACACATTACCCGTCAGAGAATCTCCTAAATTATTTTTTTGAGGTAAATCGGAAACTCTACTTATTTTAAATTTTCCTTTGCAATTATTATCTGAAAATTTCCTTTGTTTTTGTAAGAAAATATAATTTAATCTATCATTTTTTTCTAAATTATTGTAAACGGAATAAAACAATGTAATGGCAGAAGATCCTTCTCCTCCAGCAATCTCTTCTAAAAGTGTATTGTTATGAGAGACACCGATATGTTCCAACCAAGGTTTTAATAAATTTAAATTTCTTAAACATTCATGGTAATTTTTAGTTTCTTTGATTAGTTCCAAAACATGTATTGGTAAAACACCATAGCTATATAATAAACGAGCTAATAAAACACCATCCTTTACATTCTTTCCAAAATTATTGAATGACAAATCGAGGACAATCCCCAAGCGATTTGTTAACCAACTTTGAATAATTTGTGGCATTTTTAAAATTTTTTTAAAATTTAAATTTTATGTATGTATGTATATATAGAGAGACACATATAATTATGTATAATATTTATTTTTCCAGTGGAATCATCTGAAACCTTGGAGAAAAAAAAGGTTTGAGGTTAGAGGAAGGGAAATACTTTCGAATCGAAATAAGGTTTAAAGGTTTACACATTTTTAAGAATTTCATTGTAATGTTCTCATCAATTAAAACAATATTATATCATTTAAAATTAATTTTTTTTAATTTAAGTCATTAAATTTTTTTAAAAATATTCAAAATAAAAATTTTTGTAAATAATAAGATTATTTAATTAACTCATTAAAATGATTTCTTTATTTTTGGAAAAAAAAATCATGTTTAAAATTTGTACTAATATTTAAGCATTTAACTAATTAGTTTGGTTATGTTTTACATTTCAACTATATTTTTAAATTAATGATTGTGATTTTGTGAATTTTTTTTTTTTTTTTTTTAATGTATGAATGAATGTACAAGTTAACCGATGAAAAGAAACTAAAATTTTTCTAGTTTAACTTAACTCAAAGGGTTTTGTAATTTTTAATTGTTTTAATAATTATTCAAGTCAAAAATCAAATTCACTAATTTAAAAACTTATAGTAAAGAAAAAAAATTTGTAATAAAAGAAATTATTATTTCATAAGTAACTTACATTGCAGATTTTTCAAAAAATCTAAGGCAACGGCTATTGATCAATCTTCATCGAAGTTTAAACTTGGTGATCTCACAATACAAAAAAAAAAAACAAAAAAACGAAAAAAATGGTGATGTAGTTTTAAAACATGATATTAGTTTTAATTGTGTTTCACTTTGTTATTACTAAATATATATATATCGAAGAACTGAGCCCAAATTTATTCCTTCAATATTTAGAATTTATTAACTGCATTTTTACAAGTAACATAACCGATATATATATGTATTGTCACCGCTTTCTATAACTGTAAACAAAAAAGAAAATGAAACCTTGCGCGGTTCGATTTCAAAGTGGAACTAGAAATTACGAAATCATAGATAAATAAGATAGATGTTATTGTTTTGTTTTGTTAAGGTAAAATTTTTTTATTTTAATTTTATATAACATTTTTTATTAAAAAAAAAAAAACATTTGAATTGATCAAAAATTATTTATCGATCAGAAAAATGAAAAAAAAAAAATTATAAATAAAAACTATATTAAGTTACAATAGATAATAAATTTTGATTTACAAAATCATTTTATTAACTAGACAGATGTTGTCATTTGTTCTATTACTTGTACACTTTTTGGAGTTCTGTAGTAGTATTCATATCTTGCCAGGCCTTCTGGTACGCTTTTGCACGTTCTAAGTGTTCGTCGTCCCGGAAAACCGCCAGGTCTCAAATAATCATAATGCATTAAATAAGGTATTCTTTCTTCAGAAACGTACCCCATGAGAGATGGATCAGGTATGTCGAGTGTGGTCGCAAATGAAACACTTTTAGGCAGATGAGTTTGCATGGTTAAATGCCTTGGTGAAATCGAGGGGCAAATGCAAATGCTTCCTCTAGGATTATTATTTGTATGTGTTGGCAGTGGCAAAGGTGATAACTCTTCATCTCTCGGAGGAACTTCGACAAAATACAAAAGCACAGCTCCTAATATAGCAGAAAAAAATGATAAATAATAACCTGCTTTCGGATGACTTTGATTGATATAACCTGTAAAAAAAAAAAAAAAAAAAATGTGTACCACACAAAAAGTGCATATTCAAATACTAAAGTTTATAAAATTGCAAAGTTATTTTTTAATAGGGGATTTCTACTGGTAAAGCATTCGAAGAATTTTTATATATAAAATAAATTTTAAAAAGAAGTGTCGAATAAAATAATTTAACATAAAAAACTAACCGGTTATAGGAACCCCGATTAAAACTGGAATGGCTTCTGCCCCTTGTACAAATCCCCAAGCTCTTGTGAAATGTCTAGCTCTCACTCTTTCCATTGTAAACATTTTCAAAGAGTAGAAAAATCCTCCAAGACATATACCATAAATCCACACAAACAAAGCATAGCCGTGATATCCTTGAACTGTGCCGAGTGCCAATAAAGAAATGCTTATACCTACCATTGCAACCTGACACAAATATTGTCTCGACACAAGGCAATTTTCACTTGGCCGTAGAACGATGAGTCCGAACCCTATGCAACCTAGGGCCGTGGCAAATCCCAAAAATGTTTCGAGCAAAACCAAAGTGTTATGTTCCAAACCTTCTTTATATCCTTGCAATGCCTGTAATAAATAAATTAATAATAATATGATGACGAAATGTTTTTTTTTAATGGCCGCAAAATAAAAAACGACTTACCAAGTAAAATACCGGAGTGTAAACACCAAAAGCTGCCGTACCTGATGATAATAATAATATCTGTACCGTTCGTATTCTCAACGGGGAAAAATCTAATAGAGGAGGTTTTTCAACTTTCCTATGACCTTTTTTTTCTTTGATTTTTTTCTTTTGATTTTTCAAATGTAAAATTGCTCTTCTTTGCGGATGATATAAAGATGCCGACCTGTATAAAATCCCGAGGAAAAACGTTAGGGAAAGTATTGCAGTAACTGCTTGAAGACCCAAACGCCAACCTAATTTCCTTCAAAAAAAAATTACAACAAGTTGGTGGGAAAACTCTCCGATTTGAAAATGATAAAAATTTTTCCAGAAATTTCTTATACCCGACAGCTTCCTTGTAAAAAACGGAAATTAATGTGATACCGATGCCAGCACCGGCTTGCGATACCATTTCGACAAATTCTCTCCTCCTTTTAAAATAATGACCCAACATTAAACTCGATGTTTCTCTCACCAAACTCACGCCTATGCCCATGACTATACCATAGCTAAAAAACAAATTTAATATTAAAAGTCTCATCGTTCTATCCGATAAATTTTTACGTAAAAGGTTCGATACCTGAGCATTATTTGATGTAGTTGATGTGCAAAAGATGTAAATAAACATCCCAGCGCCATTATCAGACCACCGAGTATGGCAGTGAGCCTCGTAGATTTTCTTTTACAAATAGCCACGACGATGGGTGTGGAAAAAAGTGATACGGCCAAACAAAGAGGACCGATCCAAGCTAAAAGAGAGAGAGAGAGAGAGAGAAAGATAAAAATTAATCCTTACAAAAAAATTAGACTAATTAACTGTCGCAATTAAATTTTTAAAAACTTTTTTATGTACATAACTATATATTTATTTAAAATTTATTTTAAAAAAAAGGTTTTCTTGAATATCATTTTTTAATAAAATTTAAACATAATAATTTTTAATGAAATTTCTCTCTCTCTCTCTCTCTCTCGCTCTCTTTGGATATAACAAGAAAAAAAAATTTTCTTTCTTTCTTTATTAACTTAGTCAAAAGGAATTCAATATTCATGAAACGCATTCACGATGTAATAATATAATATTAATAATAATAATAATAATTTAAATTATAATTGAATATAACGTAAAAAAACGTAAAAAAAAAAAAAAATTTAAGATGATACGAAAGAGATAAAAAACCCAGCATCCCATTTTCAATGATTGTTTTATTATTTAGAGAAACGTGTGCAACATCGACACACATGTATGTATACGAATAAAAAATTTTTATTAATTAACATTTGAAAAAATTAATCGTGGAAGAAGAAAAATTAAATTTGAAACATTTGGAGTGTATACACGTGTGTGATAAAATGTAATAATGACGTCACTAGTAACATTTGTGCCTCTCTCTCTCTCTCTCTCTCTCTCTCTCTCTCTCTCTCGCTCACCTGAAATATTGTCTTTAATATATGTATATTATATATTCAGTAAATTAAATATTTAATTAAATCAATTCACGGCAGAAATTGTTTAATTAACACAATTCTTTTTTTTTTTTTTTGGCGGTAAATTAATTTTAATTAAATTTTTATTTTATTTCTTAAATTTTAAAAAATTAAAATTTTCTTCATCCCACCCCGGGAAAAACGCACGCGTGTGTGTGTAAAAAAAAGGGAATTGAAAAATTTTCCAACCTGTATCCATGACTGTGTGATTTCCGATGTGGTGTAAAGTGTGAAGGTACAACAACCCGTAGGATAATTGGAGTCCCGTCGTGAATAAATGCACAATGAATCCCGCTCCGCAAATTATCCATCCCCATCCTCCTTCGGGATAATAATGTTGTCTTATGGCAGTGATATCGACGTCACGTCGTCTCAAAGCGGGAACGTTTCGATGCAAACTGTGAAAATCTCTATCTAATATCACGGGACAACTATCGTCGTCTTCTGCTTGCAACTGTTGAAGTCTCGGATTTCTGCAAATCTCTGTTTAACAAAATAATAATAATAATAATAATGATAATATTACTAATACAGTTTTTTTTTTTTTTTTGTTCATAAAATTTATTTCTTCCGGGGTTAATAATGAAACTGTTCGAAAAGAAATTTTTTTTTCTTTAATTTAATTTTAACTTGAATTTCCCCCCCCTTCTCGGGGGGAAGGGGGCTGGGGGAGGTGAAGGGTTGAAGAGAGAGGAGAAGGAGAAGGGGGTAAAAGGAGGGGATTTCTTTTTGAGGTTTTTGTGATTAACATGCCCGGTGCGTTAACTTAATTAATAAAATATTCAACCAATTTTTTTTTTCTTTTCTTTTCTTTCTATTTTTTTCCAAAAAAAAAAAAAAAAAAACTTAAGAACTTAATTTTTAAGTTAAGTTAAGTAAAGTAAAGTAAACTCAAAAGTTTTTTTTTTTTTTTTAAGTTTAAAAAGGTGGATATAAAATTAAATTTTTAAAAAAAAAAAAAATTTTTTTTTTTTTTTTTTCCCTTTTTATTGGTTTTTTTTTTTTTTTTTTTTTTTTTTAATTTTAATTTTTCGGTTGAAAATGTATACAAAAAACAAAAAATTTATTTTTTAATTATTTTTGTTTTTGTCCTCAATTTAAATTTTAAATGAAAAAAAAACCCCCGGGAGGAGGGGGAGGGGGTGAGTGAGAAAAAATGTTTTCCCCTTGTTCATTTACTCAAAAAATTTTTTATTTGTTTAAATTCATAACGAACCAAATAATTAAAAAAATCAAATATTTACCGAATTAAAATTACTTTTTTACGTTTCGACAACAACAACAACAACAACTACAGCAGCAGCAGCAATAACAACAACAACAACAACCAAAATATTATCATTATAATTTTATAAATTTTTATGTAATAACAAAGTCAAAAGAAAAAAAAACTCAAAAAAAATCTTTTAAATGTGGTTGATGGTTAAAATGCTGTCGTTTTTTTTTTTTTTAAATTTCCTGTTTGTCAGTTTTTTTTTCTTTTTCTTCTTTTTTTACGCGCGTAAAAAGACGACAAGAATAAAAACTACGCGTACACAAAAAAAAAAAAAAAAAAAAAACTTATTTTGTATTTTACCAATAACGGAAGAACAGATGATAATAATCTTTATTTAACCGTTTTACCTTGTATTTTATTCCTCAGGTGCGTGTATAACGGGATAACATTATTCTTTTTATCAAAAAGAGAGAGAGAGAGAGAGAGAGTGATATCCGAGTACAAAGACCCCCGTGAAAATAATTTTTCATTTCCTTTAGGCGATAATAATTGAATTTTGAAAAGTTGCTCGTACTAAAATCAAAGAATTAATTGACCCCTACTACTATTATTATTATCATTATCATTATCATTATTATCATTTGGACGATGGTAATTGAATGTAACAATTTGCAGAAATTCACACACAGAGAGAGGGGGGGAGAGAGGGAGAGGAGGAAAGACATAAATACGAGATGCTTGCCAAAAACGTTGGGTGAAGTTTAAAAAAAATTTTTATGTTTGTCTTTTCCTTTCCCCCCCCCCCGAAAACGACAACAAAAACAACAACAACAAAAATGTTTAAAATGTAACAAAATGAAAAGGAGCAAAACAATTTTCATACCTTAAAAACACAGACGAAAACAATTTCGAAATTGTAAATTCCCCGTAATTATACAACTTACAAACGTGAAACAAACGGGAAAATTTATTTATTATTATCCGACATAAAAATTATTACCAACGTTTGTTGCTTGTCGGTAATTTTTTTTTATATCACGTGACCTATATACATATATGCGGGGATCTAGTGATGATAATAAAAAAAAATTTTTTTTTTTTTTTTTTTCAAACCCGTATCATTTTGGATTAATTAAGGGAGTTAAAATAAAATTAATATGAAAATTAATGTTTAGCTTACCCGTTTCGTTTAATCTCGCAAAATCATTTTTTAATCCGATACTAATCCGCATATAAATTTTTTTTTTTTTTTTTTTTTTATTGGATCAAACTCTTTTTACAAAAATTCTAGAATAAACAGAAAATTGTTTTACGTGACACCCACACGTCTCAATATCGAATAGATAATTTCCCTCTGGAGAATCGTAAAATTAAAAAAAAAAACGCTTATAATAATAATAATAATGTTTTTTTTTCCGAGGAATGATTTTTTAACCGACAGCATTCTATCGATTGTGTGCGTGCGTGCGTGTGTGTGTGTGATAAACATGAGAAATCATCAAATCAATTGTTTTATTATTTTTCCAGTTAAATTTATTATCAATTCCCGTGACGTAATTACATCATCATCATCATCATTATCGTTATTATTACATAAAATTTTCACAAAACGTAAAATTTTCACACTCGTTATTTTCTCGCGAAAAAAATATGCAAAATTTATTTTTATTTATTTATTTATTTTCGTTTTGGATTTTATTCATTTATTTATTTATTTTTTCTTCGTGGGACGTCATAACGGAAACGTATTAGTAATTTTAAAAAAGAAAAACTTTTCGTCGTCGGTCAAAGTTTTGTCAAACTGTCGTCAAAAAAAAAAAAAAAAAAATTATTTTTTATTTTTTATTATTTTTTTTCTCCGGAAAAAAAAAAGAAAAGGAAGCAGTAGAAAAAAAATTAAAAAATTCAAAATGGCGGTTGTGGCGCGGTGGTGGTGGTGGAAAAAACTTCTTAACAAATAAACAAGGTAAATGAACTTTTGCCACCGTTATTTGTTAATGAATGAATGAATGAATGAATTGTTTTAATTATCGAAAACAAATTTATTTAAAAAAAAAAAAAAAAAGAAAGAAAAAAATTTAGCGGATCTGTTTTAAACAACCGCCATTTTGTTTTTCGGATTCGTGCAAATGATAAAAATAAACATTCAATGTTTTAAAAAAAAAAAAAATGAATGCTGCAGTGGAAAAATTTTTAATTTTTTATGAGGATGACGTAATAATTACCGGATAGTTCCGAGTAACTTCCGGTTTATCATTTTTTTTATTCCGCCATTTTTTTAAAAATCGATTCCCTGACGATTTCTTTTTTTTTCATTTATGTACATAATACATAATTTATTTTATATTTTTAATAATTATTACATAATTAGTTATTTATTAATCTTAAACTATTATTATTATTATTATTTTATCACGTAATAAATAAATAAATAAATAATGTTCGAAAACGAAAATGAAAAAGAAAAATAAAAAAAATATAAAAAAATAAATTGAACGTTTTTCCCACTTTGTAAAAATAACAAAACCCATTCATTTTATATTACTACAAAGTATATCAATCTCATTCATTTATTTATTTATAAGGATCCATTTTGTTTAAACAATAATAATAATAATAATAATCGAACGTTTTTGTTATTTGAAACAACGGATTTATTTTTACATAAACGTGTGTAAAAAAAAAAATTACAATAAAATTTATTTAAAATAGAAAAAAATAAGTAAAATAGAAAATTTTATTTATTTCGAAAAAGAAAAAAAAAAATTGGCTAAGAAAAACGGTTTTTTTTTTTTTTTTGAAAAATAAAAGTTGACCCACATAACAATTTATTTACTTATTTTTTTTTTTTTAATGTTAAGAAACTGTCAAAACCGGAATTTTACGCCGTCGTTAAATCTCAAACTAAAATTTTCCATTTAAAAATAAGTAAAAAAAAAAAGAAAAAAGAAAAAGAAAATGTTAAAAAAAAATTACGGGGGGAATGAATGGAGAGGGTGGCGTGGGCGGTGGCGGTGGTGGAGGAGGAATGAGGAAATGGGGAAAATGAGGAGGAGGAAAAAAGGAAAATAAATTTTATTTCTTATTTATTTATTTTGTAAGAATTACAACAACAACAACGACAACTACTATTACTACTATTATTACTTTAAAACATTCCACGATTTTTATTTTTATTTTTTCGTACGATTTGTAAATTTAACCTTTGACCTTTCCTTTGTTAAACATGTACGAGAGAGGAAATATTTAACGGTGGTTTTTTGCGAGAAAAAAAAATTTTCGTAAAAAATACATGAGACCGAAAAAAAAAAAAAAAAAAAATTATGCGACGCTATGAATTTGTTAAGAGTTAAATAAAACAAGCGACGACAAACGACAAACGACAAACGTCACACACACGTAGTCTGATTAAAATTTTATAAAATTTTTCTTCTTTTTTTTTTTTTTTTTTTTTTTTTATTGTAAATCGTTTTTCGAGTTAACTACATTTTTTTTTTTAAACAAAAACTTATTCTTTTTATTTTTCCGCCCTGTTATTCCGTTATTTATTATCATTATTATTATTATTATTAAATTTAAAAAAATGCCAAGGAATTATATTAATTTAATTACATAAATAAAAAAAAACGTGGCGGGGGGTGGTGAAGGAAAATTTTTTTTTTTTAGTTGTCTTTTTAATGCTTTTTTCGTGTCTTTTAATTTTTTTTTTTTTCGTCCTTCATTTTCTTGCGAATTTCGTATTTATAATTTTTTTTTTACGGTAAAAATTACGACGTTATTAAGAATAATAATAATAATAATAATTTTTTACAGGTTATAATAATAATAAACGAAATGTGACGTCAACAACGAAGAGATGGCGAGGGGAGGCGATTATTAAAAAATTCGTTTTACGCGTTTTGAAATTAATAATTTTTTTTTTTTTTAAATTATTATTTATCTGTTTGTTTGTTTGTTTGTTTGTTGGTTTTTGATTAATAAATATTTTTTATAAAAAATAATTTTACCGTAAATGATAAAAAAAAAAAAAAGAAAAATCATTGGAAAGGAAAAGAAAAATAATTTAACGTGGTGAAGGAGGAAAAAGGGAGGGAGAGTGGGAGGATTCCGATTGCGGTTAAGCATTTACTACGAATTTCGAACCGAATAAAAATAATTTTTCTTATTTTTTTTGTTTTCTTCTGCTTTCGTGCCAAAAAAAAAACAAAATAATAATAATAATAATTTTCAACGTTTAATTTATCGATCAGTTATTAAACTTTTTAAATAATAATAATAATAATAATAATAATAATAATAATAATAATAATAATAATAATAATAATAATAATAATTTTTCGTCATCGTTATTAAATATTTACAAAATAAAAATAAAAAAAAAAATTTTATAAAGAAAATAAAAAATCGCTGCTCCCAATAAATCCGCCCCCCGTCCCTCTCCGAATTAAACAACGTAAACAAACTTTTTTTTAAATCATCATCATTATCATTATTATTATTACTATTTAAATTTATTTACCAAAAAAAAAAAAAAAAAAACGAAAAACGCGATTAAAAATGATGTCGATTTTTAAGATCGGAGATAGTATTGAATTTTATTCGAAGACGTGTCACTAGAATCTCTCAATCGGAAGTATGAAAAGACGTTTAAAGTGGGTAGAGAACGTTTGTAAAGAAAAAGTAAAAAAAACACGTCTAAAAAGAACGTTTGTAAATGAAGGAAAAAATAGATGGATATAAAAAATTTTTACATGTGACTTCGCCCGTTTTTAAAAATTTCCTAAAAGTAAAAACTAAAATGACGTCGACGGTGACGTCGACGGTGACAACGACGACGACAACTTGTCTTAAAATGTGGCAAAAAAAAATCCATTTGACACGACAATTATGGGCATTAAAACCAATCGTGACACCAACCAACTACAACAACACCCAAATCACCGGTTTTTAATAATAATTCATCCGTCTCATGAATTCCTTTCTCTCTCTCTCTCTTCCTCCCTCTCCCTCTCCCCCTCTCTCTTTCTCTCCCTTTCCTTCTCTCTTTCTCTCACTCACTCAAATACCTGCCTAATTGCACTGAATACTTATTTGGAACGTTATAATATTACATTTGTCGTAACATTTCAAAAAAAAAATCCGTTAAAATTCATTGAACCGTTTTTTTTTTTTTTTTTTTTTTTTAAACATCCGCCATCTTTGTAAAAAATAATAATAATAATTTTCTCTTAAAATTTTTTTTTTTTTTCCACTTGATTATTTCATTTAATTACCGTAAAAATAATAATAATAGATAAATTTCGATTGTTTTGAATGAATCAGTAATAACGACGACGACGACGCCATTTTGAATTCGAAAACGTATTCATTTAATAATTAATTAATTAATTGTATTTATTTTTAGAAATATTTCGTTAAAAAAAAAAAAAAAATTTTTTTTTCGTTTAACGGTTATGGAAATAAGTTTTTATGTAAAAACGTTTTTCTTTTCCATTTTTTCCATTTTTTTTCCATTTCTTTTCCATTTTTTTCCATAATTCGATACATTAAAGCAAAACAAAACAATCATTGTAATGACCGTTTGGGGGAAAAGAAAAAAAAAAAAAACATGCGATACCACTACTACTCGTTAGATTGGGGGGGACGGGAGGGGATATTGAATTCCCCGCAGAGTTCAAAGTTTTTTTTTTTTTTTAATGGGAAGTTTACAAATCCCGGGGGCCCCGTTGTGTGGGCCCGTGCGTGTGCGTGTGTGTGCCCGTGTTTAAATCCTGCGGTTACCACCAATGAAATTTTGATTTTGTTTTTTTGTTTTGTTTTCCGTTCGAATTTCGATTCGGAAAATATTACACTTATATCCGGTTTGTTAAAATTTTTTTTTTATTTAACTTTTCCTTTTTTTTAAACGGATTATTATCATTATTTTTTATTTAAATAATTATTATTAATAATTTATTATCCTTAAATTTGAATTATTCAAAAAAATTCGAATCGTAAAAATTAATATGGCGGCTTTTCCTGTTTTTTTTTCTTTTCATATTTTTTTCCATTCATAAAAAATTTATTAGCGCTCGCATCAATTAAACATGATAATAATAATAATAATAATAATTGTGTGACAAGGTTTAATTACAAGACCCTTAACTAACGAACAAAAAAAAGGTTTAAATTAGATTTAGGGAGAGGTTATCCTTTTTTTTTTTTTAACCGAAAATTTTTTTTTCGACATGACGAAAATCTTGTTTCACATTTTTTTTTTTTTTTTTTTTTTTTTTTAATAAGATTGGGGGTGAGAAGGAGGGCGAGGGGGGAGAGGAGGGGATTTATTAGAGAACGTTCATTTAAATAAAAACAATTTAAAGGAAACCAATTTAAATATTGCACGGCAAATGTCAAAAAAGGATTAAAGAAACACTTTTCATAATAATAATAATAATAATGATAATTATTTAAATTTATTCAAAACTATTCAACGATGCGCAAATGCTTTGCCTAAAAAAAAAAAAAAAATTTTCATTCGTTTCCGTTTCCTCTCTTCCTCCCTATCTCTCTCTCTCTCTCTCTCTCTCTCTTCCGAACGGTTTTTTTTTTTTTTTGGAAAAATTAAAAACAAAAAAAAAAAAATTTTTTTTTTATTGCTTCTGCTGCTGTCCCTTTCCCCATTGGAAATTTCCTTTGATCTTTTCAAATTGAATTCAATATAATCGGCCTTTGATTTTTTCTATTTCGATTTTCCTTTTTGTTCTCTCTCTCTCTCACTCACTCACTCAACCCCCTCCTCTCTCTCTCTCTTTCTCTCTTTTCGATTTGAAAATCAATTAAAAAATGAAAAAAATGAAAAAACAAAAAAAACAAAACCGCACGAAATAAAAAATTATTATTATTATTATTATTTTATTTGACTTATTTATTCATTGTCGATGACGGTGATTATCATTATCATTATTATCATTATTTAATAAATTTATGTATTCTGATATTTATTAATTAATAAAATTATTTGAATTTTATTTAAAAACCGCGAAATATTCAAAACCGAAAAAAAAAAAAATTTTTTTTTTTGTTCATTAAAATGAACATCACGACCCGAAACCAAAAATCCCATTTGTTAAGTATTACGGTCAACTAAATATTATTAATAATAATAATACTAATGATGATGATAATGATGATAAATATTTTAATGAAAAAATTTTAATTAAATAAATATTATTCAAATTACTAATATAAGTAAAATCGATTTCGAATGATGAAACCGCCTTTTTCTCTCTCTCTCTCTCTCGCCATATTTAAAAAATTATTATTATTATTATTATTATTTATAAACAATTAATTATAAACCACGAGAAAAAAAAAAAAAATTTTTTTCGCCGACTTTTTAACGATGAAATCCCCGAAGGATAAAAACGAACAATTCAACCAATGACGGTTTCGGAGAATAAAATATTCTTATAAAAAAGCTAATCGTATCCGTAAGGTAAACGTGAGTAAAACAATCAATATATAAATAAAAAAACGGGGAAAAAAAATACAAAATAAAAACATTTTTTTTTTTTACAACGTCTGTAACTCAAGATGGATGATGGATGAAGAATAAATTAACTTGAATTTTTTTTTTTTTTTTTTTATGGCTTAATGTCACATCATACTTTAATTGAGGATCATGTCTTTTCCCTTTCCCCCCCCCTCCCCAGTTCGAACTAATTTATCAACAACATACAATTCTCTCTCTCTATCTCTATTCATAAAAAAAAAAGTTATGATTCGGACACGACGAATATAAATATATATTTTTTTTAATATAAAAATCCGTCGGGAAAAAAGTTTTTCTTCACTCCCCACCCCTTTTTGAAAATGAAAATAATAATAATAATAATATTAAGTTTTTATCCGAAAAAATAAAAGTAAAACTTTCTTCTGCTTCTTTTGATTTCTTTTTCTAAATGAAAAGTTTTTTTTTTTTTTTTTTAATATTTTAATAATATATATAATCTTATTGAATTTTTTTTTCTACTTCCAAAAAAAAAAAAAAAAAAACATAAAAAAATTCCAAAAGCAGCAAAAGCTGGAACGGTAGCCATTATAATTTAATTTGTTTTTGTAATTACGAAAGTTGGTAATACTGCGGTGAGGTATCGTCGTCGCTTACACGATTTTAATTGCAAGTACTGGAACGAACTGGAAAATGATTGTTTGTAACAAACGTCTTAAACATTTTTTTTTTTTTGTCTCGATTATGTCAAAATGAAATTTATACACTCTATGAAAAATTAAAAATGGCTTCTTTCGTTTATGATTTTATATTTGAGTCGTATAATTGAGAAATCGAATTTTTTTCTTTTTTTTATGAAAATTTTAAAATATTTCTTCTATCGGAATAAATTTTTTTTTTTTTTTTTGTTCGAAAGGATTTAATACCGTCCGACAGCAGACGCCATCATCTGTAAAATCTAATTTACTGGACTTTTTTTTTTTTTTTTTTTTTTTTTATAGCTCGTTGATTTCCAATTAAATTTTTTTCTTTCTTTCCTTTCCTTTTTTTTTTTAAATCAATTTTTTTTGTTAAAAAAAAAAAATCAATCATTTTAATAAATTGTATGTGCGCATGCGCGAGTGGTAAATCATTTCATTAACTTTTAAAATAAAATAAAGTTAATTTTTGGGAGAAAATAAAAAAAAAAGATGAAGCAGAAGAAAGAAAGTAAAAAAAATTTTTTTTTTTTTTTTATAGTTTTGTTGACAGCCTTAAGCTGTTGGGTAGAGAGAGTGAGAGAGAAAGAGGAGAAAAGTTTTTTTTTTATTTCACTCATTGTTTTTTATTGCTGTCGGTGGATTTTAAAATAATAATAATAATTTTTTTAAAATGTTTTTCAACGTTATTATCAAAGAGACAAAAAAAAAAAAAAAATTCACGTGATTTTTCCATGACCCCGTGCGAGAGAAAAATAAAATAAAATAAAAAATAAAACGCTATGGAAAGTAAAACTGGAAAAATTCCAGGAGATATAAAAAAATATATATTTAATTCCAAATACGGTAAAGGTGAGCTTTATCATTAAACCAAATTTTTGGACGAAAAAAAATTAAAAATCGATAAAATTAATAAACACATAGGAACTATAGCCAATGGATGGTACAACAGCATTCCAAGCCCAGGGATAGCGATGCGGGTCCATGCATAGTTCTGTATTATCTACAAATCTACAGAACTGTGCCAGCCAACAAACCGGACATCATCCTGAGACAAAATTCTATAAATTAATTGAAGTATGTGTACCGGTGGGGAAAAACAACAGACAGCCAAAGAAGCGGGCAAAAGGATGTGGGGAGTCAAGACAAAAACTATTCCGATCATTGTGGGAGCACTGGGAGTCACGCCACATTCAATGAAAGAAAATTTAGAGAAGATTTTGAAGAATTTAAAAGAAGAAACCATACAGGAAATCGCACTATGTGGAACGGCCGACATTCTTCGAAAGAACCAACAGCAACAGCACCAACGAAATTCGAGCATTTTTCCTAAGGATTCGGTTAGAAACCTGGAATGAATGTTTATAAACTCCGGCAAGTACACAAAATCTTATCGCGTACGAAAGTGAAAATAATAATAATAATAATAATAATAATAATAATAATAATAATAATAATAATAATAATAATAATAATAATAATAATAATAATAATACTATTTATTATATAAAATATTTTTCTAGAATAAAAAAAAAAGAACGATGATAATTCAAAAATATGTGAAGAATAAAAAAAAAAACGGATCCACATGCAATACTTTATCAGCGTACATCTTTATTATCAATAAATTTTAAGAATTTTTTTTTATATATAAAAAAAAAAAAATTATTTATACGAGTTTGGTAATCCCTTAGGTAATAATTTCCTTTTTATTATTATTATCATTATTATTATTATTATTAACCATAGATTAAGTAAAAAAAAAATTTTTTTTAAACAACTTTTAAGTAAAACTTACTAAAATGAAAAAAAAAAAAAAAAGTTATTGAATTAATAATAAATAAATAAATATTTATGTAAATATGAAGAAAGTGTAATAAAATAAAATAAAATAAAATAAAATTATTTATTAACGTTATCGATAATGAAAAATTATTATTATTATTATTTTTTTTTTTCTGAGGGGAAATTTAAAAAAAAAAAATTATAATAATTCATCGGTTTCTGCCGGATATGGTTTCTGTCGATGACGGAAATATATATATATATTTAATAGTTACACCCCGATTTGAAAATTATTATTTTCCCCCGCCCCTCCCCATCCCCTTTTATTATTATTATCATTATTAAGGGAGGGGGAGGGGCAAATATTAAAATTCAAACATTTTAAAAAACAATTCGAACGATGCACGGTTGACAAAAAAAAAAGGGGGGAGAGAGGAAAAATACGTGGTTTTGTTTAAATTTTATATCCCACCAGGTGTGTGTTTGTTGTATGCGATCGTGGAAAACGGGAGGAAAATTTTAAGTGACGTCATTATAAAAACTTTTCACCTGTTTTTCTTATGTAAATTATTCTCAAATTTGTGTTTTCAAAATTAATAAATAATTGTTTTATCTAAAACAAACGAAAAAAATTTTTTTATAATGCGAAAGTCCAATAAAAGTCCAAGATAAAAATATAAATATATTATTATTATCATCATCATCATCATTATAATAAAATAAAAGGTATAAAGAGTAAAATATTTAAAATTTTACAGTTTTATTATTATTATTATTAAAAACTTTTCTGTTTTCCGGTCATATCCCTATCCTTTTATCTTATCATCTTTTCCAGAGTCAAAGTGAAGAAGAAAATTTTTTCTTTTTTTTTAGACGGAGATAAAAAAAATTATGAGGGAAAACTTTTTATTTTGGGTTAGTTGGTTGTTTGGTTGTTTGTTTGTTTTCAAAAAATATAAACCAAAAAAAAAAAAAAATCTTGTTTCGTCTCTGGATAATTTTTCACACATCCGGTTTTTTATCAGTGTTATCTCCAAAAAAGATAATAATTTAACGAAAGTGATCCTTTTGAATACTCATTACCCCTCCCACCACCACCACCAACGAATTTCGTCCTTCCGGTTAAAAATAATAAAACGCGCCATTTTTTTTTCCTTCCAAAAACTTATTCAACCGGAAGTAAAAAAATTTAAATTTAACCGATATTTAAATGAAACCCCCACTCACGTAACTTTTTTTTTCCCTGGATAAAATGTGACGTCACAGGATTTTAATAACTATAACCGAAATGAAAAAACAATCGAATTAAGTTTAAATAATAATAATAATAATAATAATGACCGGAAGTCACTAACTAGATTTTAATTTAAAATTAAATTAATTCGATCGTTAACAAAAAAAAAAAAAAAAAAAACTTGTTTTACTAATTTTAAATAAAATGGCGGAAATAAAATTTAAACGTTTTTTTTCACATAAGGGAAATTTAATTTTCGAAACTTTGTCGTTTAATAATAATAATGATAATAATGATAATAATAATAATAATAATAATAATAATGATAAGTTTATCAGTGAATAATAATCTTTAAGAAACAATTGTAAATAAACAAAAAAAAAAAAAAAAGAAAGAAAAAACTTATATCAAAGTTTATGAAAATTAACAAAATTTGAAATTATATTAATTTGTTATGTGTTTTCCAACAACAACAACAACAACAGCAGCAACAACAACAACAACAACAACAACAACAATCGTTAATTATTGTTAAACAAATTTTACACCACGCGAATAAATATTAATTTTTTTTTTTTTTTGGATTTATACAAATATGTTTTTGTTACAATCAAAACAATCGTTTTAAATTTATACGGATAAGTCAAAAGCATTAATAATAATGACAATGATAATAATAATAGTAATAATAATAATAATAATAATAATAACCATTCGATTTGTTTGTTTTATTTTTTTTTAAAGTTTAAGTTTTAATTAAAAATATTTCATTTAAACTTTTTTTTTATTTTTTCTCAATAACCCAATCTTAACTAAACTTATCCACCTGATAAAAGATAATAAAAAAAAAAACTTAATAACGATAATAATAATAATGATAATAATAATAATGATAATAATAATAATGATAATGATAATAATTTTACGAGGGAAAAGTTTTCTTTTTTTTTTTTTTTTTTTTTTACAAAAACCCTTTCATTCTTTTTCTTTTCCACTTTTTTTTTTTTTTTTT
>NW_002987834.1:676468-681986 GCF_000006295.1 Pediculus humanus corporis
AAGGTTCGTTTGTACGTCGATTTTTTTTTTCTTTTCCAAATTATATTATAATATAAAATAAAAACGTTTCAATATAATAATAATAATAATAATAATAATAATAACCATAAATATTATGTATATGTAAATGTTCGTGTGTGTGTGCGTACACGCGCGAGTAGTAGGTTAAAAAATAATAATAATAATATTTTTTTGGCAATGTTTTTTTTTTCCGGGGGTTTCCCCTCGAGAAAAACAAAATAATGACCATAACGAAAAAAAAAACATTTTTTTCCATTTTTTGTTTTTTTATAAGAAAACTACACGTTCCCATTATTAACATTTTTATTAATAACATCATTTTATAACTCCGGGCAATCACTCATTAGTTTTATGGCAAAAAAAAAAAACGTTTTTTTTTTATTTTTTTTTTTTCCCGGCATTACCTTAAGAAAAAAAAAAACGAAACGAAACGAGAGTTTTTCTTATTATCATTATTATTTAAATTTAAAGCCCCAAAAAAAAAAAAAAAAAAAAAATTTTTACCTGTTCAAAACATCGTCATAAAAACGATTACCACACGTACAAAAAAAAAAAAAAAATTTATTACGTTTTACGCAAGATACAAAATTTAAATTTTTTTCCTTTTATTATTATTATTATTAATTATTTAATTAATTAAAACGTTAAAAATGTTTAAAATAATTTTTTTTTTTTTTTTACATTTTAATGTTTATTTCACGTCACGATGTTAAAAAAAAAAAAAAAAAAAAAAAAAAAAAAAACCAATTTGCCGGGAAAATTTTTTTACGGCGATAAAATTTTTTTTTTTTTTTCCTTTAACAAACATTTTATACAAATGAAAAGCTGGCTACTGCTACTGCTACATGAACGTTTAAATTATAAACTTAAATATAATTAATCCCCCGACGTCTTCTGCTTCGCGTTTAAAATTTACGCATATATATAAAAAACTCATTAAAAATTATTATAAATTCCATGTTCATGATGATGATAATTTTAAAACGTAAGCTTAATTAGAAGAAGTCAAAAAAAAATTTTTTTTTTAACTTATCGGTGACAATTCCCTATGCGAATGTAACTATTATTATTATTATTATTATTATTATTATTATTATTGCGTCTGAAAATTCGAAAAAAAATTTTTCATAAAAAAGAAAAACTTTTTAAAAAAAAAAAGGAAAAAAGGAAAAAAAGGAAAACGTCGCAAGGGAAATTTTAAAAATCGTGCGCGTAACGATTCGTGGAAAAAAAAATAAAATAAAAAAATAAAAATTAGAATGTTCCAGAAGGACCGTAAAAAAAAAAAAAAAAAAAATCAGAAATGGATGCCGGACGAAAACAATTGATTGATTGATTGATTGATTGACTACGACATTACATTGACAATTCCCAAAACAAATAAATAATAATAATAATTTTTTTAAAATAGAAATTTCGTGAAAAAATTTTTTTAAGATTCCTTTTTTTTAAGTTTTTTTTTTTTCCTTTTAAAAATTCCTTTTTTTTGGTTTCCTTTTCCTTTTAAAACTTCCTTTTAAGGTTCCGTTTTTTTGATTCTTTTCACTTTTTTCCTTTTTATGGTTTCAAAAAATTAAATATTATAAATAAATAAAAAAGAAGAAAAATCGATTCCAAATCCAATTCATAATTATTATTATATAAACAAATTCAAATAAATAATTTATTATTATTATTATTATTATTATTATTATTATTATTATTATTATTATTATTATTATTACCGTAATAAAAAATGAATAATAATAATGATTATTATTAATGCGAAATTAAAAGTAAAAAAAAAAGGAAATTAATTAAATCAAGTTTTTTTTTTTAATGTTCCAAATTAAAAAAAAATAATTTATTAACTTCTGGCAAAGCCTCCGAGATTTTTTTATTTAAAAAAAATCAAATCAATATGATTAATTATCAACAAATTAAAATAAAATAAAAAAATTATTTATTTATTTTTTTACTTTTTATTAAAAGAACCTGAACCTTAAAAAACAAAAAACAACAACAAATAAATTTTTTTTTATTCTTCCCTCCCTCTTGCTCTCCCTTTCCCCCTCCTCACTCATTCCATCTCCCTCGCACACAAATCATACCCACAAAGAATTAATATCTTTTATCATTATTATTATTATTATTATTATTGGTAATTAATAAAACGTCATTTACATATTACTCGAGTTATTCATTTATTTATTTATTTATTGATTAATAATTAATTAAACTTTTTTATCTTTTACCGGAAAGTTCTAGAACAAAACAAAACAAAAAAAAAACTGTTTCGAAAAGATAATTTTTTTTTTTTTTTAAATAAAACGTTCGTCGGGATTAAAAAAAAAATTAAATTAAATTAAATATTAATATTAATATTAATAATAATAATAATGAGGATGAAGATGATGATGATGATGATGATGATGATGATGATGATGACAATGATGATAAAATTAAAAGTAATTTTTACGGTTAAAAAAAAATTAAAGTAATTAAATTAACCCTTAGTCGTAAGATTTTTTTTTTTTTTTAATCACTCGTGACACTTTTTTTTTATTTTTTACTCTATTTTTTGCACTCAATTTTTTTTCTACTGCCACGAAAACACGACCGGTTTTTTTTTTTTTTTATCAAAGTCGACAATTATTAATTTTCGTTTTTAAATAAAAATAATCTGTCTTTCTCTCTCTTTATCAATAAAATATAAATGACGATACAATCTTACGTACGAAATGATCGGTTTTCTTTTCTTTTTTTTTTTTTTAAACATCACGTGATTATATATATCGTATTGGTTTTTTCTTTTCCAGTTTTTTTCCAGTTTTTCCACCGTTGATTTACTGGAAATAAGTTTTATTATTATTAATAATAATCGTTATCAATAAAAAATATCCGTGGAAGAATTTATTTCTTTATTTATTTATTAACTTTTTTTTTAAATAAATAACGCGCCTACAAAATTTTAATGGAATTTTTTTTTAACTGGAGAAAAAAAAGTTAAAAAAAAATTAAAAAATTCAAATCAATTAATTTTTACCCCTTTTAAACCACCACCTAAGAGTAAAAAAATTTTTTTTTTTTTTTTTAACTTTTTTTTTAGTTACAAAATGTCTAAACCATAGGGAGGAAAAAAATAATGATAATAATAATAATAATAATTTTTTTCGATTCGTTTTACCCGGAATAATAAATAATTCGCGTAAAATGTATTAACATTTTCCATAAATTTGGAAAAAAAAAAAAAAAAAGTTTGTTGGGTAACACGAATTATGGAATAAATTAAATAATTTTTTGGAAAAAGTGGAGAAAAAAAAAAAAAATTATTTAACTTTTTTTTTTTTTTCTTTTTCCCAACCGTCAACTTTTGAACCAATAAAAAAAAAGATCGGAATTAAAATTTATTAAATTTTAGGTAAAAAAAAAAAAAAAAAAAAAAATCTCGTCAGACTTGACCAAATGAATAATAATAATAATAATAATAATGATAATAATAATAATAATAATATTTCTTAATAACCTGTTACGAGTAACTTTTTTGAATTACATTTTATGAAATTTTTTCTTTTTTTTCTTTTTATTTATGTTGCAATTATCTTTCCCTCTTACTCTTTTTCTCTCTATCTCTCTCACTCTAATTGACTTCGTTTTTAATAAATAAATAAAAATGTACATATATAAACGTCGTCTGCTTTTTTTTTTCGTAGACGCGGCGTTATAAATAAATGAATCATTAAAAAAAAATAAAAAAATTTTAAAATACGAGAAGTGGAAGTATAAAATTAAAGGGGTTAAAAAATGGGTGGGGGGGCGGTCGGTCAAGAGGTCTGTCTAAGGGAGGAGGAGGAGGGCCATTCATTAATGGGGGGATTTTGCGATGGGAGTGGGGAGGGAATTGGAAGAGGTGGTCCTTTTAATTTTTTTGTAACACGAATTTTACATTTCGAGATCCATGTTTTTGTTTTTTTTTCCCCCCGAAAATCCGAAAAACCTAAAAAATCATCATCATCATTATTATTTTAAAAATACCGGAAACGTTCGAATCAACGTCACAACTTTTAAAAAAAAATTTTTTTTTCATTTCGCGCCTTTAACGAATTTTTCAAAATGTAAAAAAAAAATTAATTTACGTTCCTTATAAAAAAATAAAAAGCGTTAATACTCCTCCTTTTTTTTTTACCAGTTTTGTTCTCTCTCTCTCTCTTCTCCACATATTCTATTTCTTCATACCTCTTCTTCTCTCTGTCTCTCTCTCTATCTACCGGGTTTTTTTTCTTTATTCTCTCTTTCGCGGTTTTTATAAATTTTTACGATTTTAACATTCAGACGTTTTTTTTTTATACTTATTATCCTTGTAAACTTGTTACGTTGTGATTTATTATTTCATTTCTATGGAAATTTCTCGAACAAAATCATTATTATTATTACTTTTTTTTTTTTTTAAAGTAAGGTAAACGTGTAACTTTTTTTTTTTTTTAAAATAATTTTCATCCGATTGTCGTTATCGAGATGAAATTTAAATTTTCTTTTTTTTTTATTGCCACGCCTCGATTTTTTTTTTTTGTTTTCATTGTTTTAACAAAAAAAATTTATTATTATTATTATTATCATCGACGTTTCAACATACCCGCGTGTTTGCCCTAATCTTGCTAACATATTAAACACCCCCAAATTTCGTTTTGACGTTTAATTTTTGCACCATCGGTTATGACGAAATCTCCGGGGGGGGCAAATAAAATTCGTTTTAACCTATTTTTTATTAAAAAAAAAAAAAGTCAGATGGGGGGGCGTAGAGAGAGAGGGGGGTGAAAGAAAATTTTTTATAAAAAAAAAGAAATTTTTCTTACGACAGGGCACAACCAACCAACCAAACAACCAAACTCATTAATTATAATTAGAAAGAAAAAGAAAAAAAATGCGAAAAAAAAATGAAAATTTTTTTTCTCCTCCACTGTTTTCTTTTTTTTTTTTAAGCCCAATTATTTGGGTTTTCTTTTTTTCTTTTTTTTTTTTTTGTTTCCCAATTACCCCCCCCTAAAAACCTTTTTTTTTTTTGTCAATCGGGGGAAAAATTCCCGGGGGGAAAAAAAGGCGAAAAAAAAAAAAAAAAAAAAAAAAAAAAGGAAGAAAAAAAATTCATTTGATTTTTTTTTTTCAAATATCGTCCCATAGTAATTTCTACAATTTTTTTCTTTTATTCGGTATTCGGTCCAACTGTCAATTAACTCAATAAATTTTTCAACAATTTTTTTTTTTTTTTTTTTATCGACGTCTAGTATTTTCACATGAATTGTTAAAAAAGAAATGGAAAAAAAAGGTAATCTCAAATCGTTTCAGGTATGGTCGTTACCAAACCAGAAGTCCGATAAAACAAATTTGAATGATAACAAAAAACAAAAAAAATTCATCAACGTCTCTTTTTTCTATAGGAAAAAAAATACGTTCGAGTTATCAAAAAAATTAATAAATGCGATCAAGAGGAAATTTTCATTTCTCACTCTCTCTCTCTCTC
>NW_002987834.1:682687-689993 GCF_000006295.1 Pediculus humanus corporis
AACGATAAATACTTTTTTTTTTTTTTAATTATTTTTTTTGTGTGGGCGGGGAAAAAGAAACAAAAACAAAAACGAAACTCAAATGGAAGATTTTAAGTTAAGAAAAAAAAAAAAAAACGGATGTTTTATTGTTTCCTGTTAAGAAAAAGAAGAAGAAGAAAAAGTAAAAAAAAAAAAAAAACCAGAGAAAGTTCTAGAAAAAAAAAAGATAAAACTCTAAATTCCATCAATAACCTTTTTTTTCTCCCCCCAAAAAAAAAAGATTCGAAGAAAAACCTTTTCATTTATTTCTTATTATTTCTCGTGTTAAAAAAAAAATTTTTTTCCTTTCTATTTTTTTCCTTTTTTTCATAAAAATTTTCATAAAAAATAATAATAATGATGATGATGATGATAATTAACTTGTAAACGAAAGGAAAAAAGAGGAAATGACGTCGATGCGACCGATGCAATTAATATTTCCGTTTTGTTTTTAATAAATTTAATTTTTTAATTAGTTTTTTAAGGAAAAAATCATTTTAAAAAAAAAATTTTCCTTTTTTTTCCTTTTTTTTCCTTTTTTCCATTTTTTCCTTTTTTTTTAAATTTGAGATTTCTTTTGTTTAATAAAAAAATTTTTTTTTCTTCCCTTTTTTCTTTTTCGAAATGAAAGTGAAAAAATAATTAAAAGGAAAAATCATTTCGAAAAAAAAAATCCTTAATAAAATAATTAACTGGAAAAAAAAATGGCGGAATGTTTTACTTTTTTTTTTTCTCTCTCTCTTTCTTTCTTACTTTCTCACTTCCGGTAAATGTAAATTTAAACGCGGGAAAATTAAAAAAAAAAAAAAAATATAAACTCTCAACTTCCTGAAAAACAAAAGAGATGATATTTTGGAGAATTTTTTTTTTTTTTTTTTAAATAACGATCGTATTACATACTCATTTGAACCGTTTTTTCTTTTTTTTTTCTCCAGGTTTTCCTGTCACTTTTTTTTTTTACTTAAAAGGTATCATTTTCTTTAAAATAATAATGATAATAATGATAATAATGATAATAATAATAATAATAATAATAACAATAATACAAAATTCACGACGTGAAAACTTGTCAAAAGAAAAAGCAAAAAAGCAGGACATACAAAAATTTAATTTTTATCCAGGAGGCTGGAGGAAAAAAATATAAAAAAATTATTTTTGTGACGTCATTGTCATTTTTTTTTAAAACATGACGTTTTTTTTAAAAAAAAAAAAAAAAGTGTTTTTCTCCAGTGTTCTCCAGCGGGTGTAAAAATTTTTATCATCATTATTATTTAATTTATTTAGTTATGAGTAATATAAAAATATAATTTACTGTCGTCTCGAATGTAATTTCCTGTCGATTGACACTTGATAAAACGTATAATTCATGCTGCATGTGCTCCAGCTCCTGCAGCTCCCGCTTCAATTTTAATAATAATAAGTGACTGATAACACTGGAGAAAATTAAATTAACGCCCGATATTAAATAAAAAAATTTTTTTAAAGTAAATATTATCGTCGTTCCAGTCGTTGTCTAAAACATTTTTTTTATTTTATCCAGAGACTTTTTCCAAAATCCACGCACACACACACACACGCAGCAAATTATTACCTTTTCGAGTTTGCGATGACGTTCCAGTGTAACTGTTAAGCGTTGCTGCGCTTTGAATGCTACTGGATCTTTTAAATGCGGAATATCTTTCTCTACATTGCGGACAACTATCACTTTCGCTGTAGGATAAACCGCTGTTGGTCGTTGGCATTCGACCGTGCAACGTCCTACGAAAACTTCCAAAATCCGACCACCTCCCACTCACGGGAGGAGGCGGAGGCGGAGGAGACGGAGAACACGGTGACGACGCCGTCTGAAAATGTCCCGGAGAATGCCGAGATCCACAAATCACGTCATCTTTATCACAAAAATCCCTTTCCACGGGATGGATTTTAGTTTTTTCAACACAATCGGTTGCCAGCATTGATAATGATAACAAAAAACTTTTTTTTTTTTTTTTGATTTCACCTCATAATATTAAATTAAATTAAAAAAAAAAAAAAAACAACCGGAAAAGTCCGTCGCATAATTTTTCCCGATCAATTTTTGTCCCGATTCTAAAATGACATAAACGTAAAAACAATAACGTCTTCATTAATTTACTATGTATACTTTTCTAAAAATAAAACAAAGGAAAATTTAAAAGGAAAGAAGGGGGCGGGAAAAAGGAAAAAAAAAAAGAAAACAGTGTGATGCCACCACCGTTATGGTAAGAAAAAAAAAAATAAAAAAAAAACTTGAAAAGTTTTATGGAAGAAATCTTTCCTTTTTTTTTTTTTCGTTTGTTTTATTTTATTTTAACTTAAATAAAACTTTACAGACTGGAAAAGAAAATTTTTTTTTTTTTTTTTTTTTGGGGAAAAAGTAAAAACGGCAAAATTTTCCGTAAATTTTTTTTTAAAAAAAAAAAAAAAAAAAAAAAAAAAAAAAACAAAAATTTTTTTTTTTAATTAAATAAATTACGAAATAAATTATAATTTTCACAACAGGTGAGAGAATAAAAAAAAAGAAAAAAAAACCGTTTTAACAAACAAACAAACGAAATAAACGAATTCGAAATGGTTGTACGACAACAGTAAAAATTTCATTTAACATGCATTAACTCAGTATTTTAATCCCTTTCAATTAAAAAACAAAAAATAAAATAAATTTATGAAGTTTAATTAATAATCCTTTTCTACAATATTTCTAAATTTTCAACAAAATATACATAATATTACTGTAATAAATTACTTATCATTATTATCATCATTATTATTATTATTACTTCGTTGAAAGAAAATAAATTTTTTTTTTTTTTTTTTTTTTAAGAAAACACGTTTCTATTAATCGAATAAAATTTCATCAGAAATTTTCATTCATTCATTCTACTTATCTCTTTCTCTCTATCTCTCTCCTACGCTTTTACCTTTTATCATCATCATCATCATCGTTTTCCACTCCCCCTCTTCCCCTCCCTGTTCCTCCCAAATTTATTTTTCAATCCAATATAAAAAAAAATTCAGCTTTTCTTCTCTTTTTTTTTATTTATTAAAAAATATCGAATATTTTCCTTCCCCCCCTCCCTTTTTTTTCGTTACCTGGAGAAAAAATAAAGAAAAAGAAAATTTATGTTTTCATCGTCATAGGATAAATATAAAAAGGAAAATCGTGTCCACGTCTTCGTATGAAATTTGACAACATTGTAAAGGAAAATAATATTAAAAAAAAAAAAAAAATTTTCTTTTAATTCGAAAGACATGTAAATAAATTTCATTCCGCGGGGTTGGAAAAAAATAAAAAATAAATTAATATATGTACCGGAGGAAATCACGCGTAAACAAATAATAATAATAATAATAATAATAATAATAATAATATTTTTTATGTTTATATTGCGATAAAAAAATAGTAATAATAATAATAATAATAACGCAACGGAAACTTTTAAAGATTTTTAAAAAAAACTGGAATGTTTATGTTTAAAATTTTAATTTTTTTTTTTTTTTTTTGTTTAGAATAATAAAAAATTTTTTTAAAAACAGGAAAAGAGAGAGAGAGAGAAAACAATAAACTTTTTTTTTAGAGTAGTCGCTAAAAAGGCAATATAAACTTTTTTGAAAAGTTTATTTAATAAAAAATCATTAGATTAAATTTATGTTAAAAAAATAATTTCCCGCAATAAATTAGAGTTAAAAATCAGAAAACGTTTAACTTTTCATAACTGATTCATAACAAATAAAAAAAAAATCATTTTCGATAGATATTCCAGTGATTTTTTTGGAGAAAATCCAAATCAAATTGAATTTTTTTTTGTAAAAATTATTTTTGACAATTTTTAATATAAAATAATCTGATATAAAGTCCTTAAAAATTTTTTTACTCTATGATTTATGAATGTCATTTCGAATATAAAAAAAAAAATTACAAATTCCAGTTCCTGGATTGTTTTTTTTTTTTTTTTTTTTTTTTTTTGTAAACATCGATCGAGTGATATTTGACAAGGCAATTTTTAAGCTAAAATGTTTATTTTATTTTTTTTTTTCTGAGAAAATAAATAAAAAATAAAAAATTTAATAATAATACGTCACGACCCGATGGAGAAAACTGGAGAAAAAACTGGAAAATAAAATTGAAATTTTGTTTTTTTTTTTTTTCTTATCACAAGAAATTTTGTATTGAATTTGAAAATTAAAAAAATAAAAAACAATTAAAATGTCCGTGGAAATTAAGTTTCTACTGGAGAAGAAATTCTTTTGTTTTTTTTTTTCCAATATGGAATTAATTCCATACATGTCTAGGGAAAACAATTCCCTTTTCCCGTACAAAAAAAAAAAAGGATTGAAAAGATTATCGAGTGAGTGAGTGAGAGAGAGAGAGAGAAATAAAAAAAAAAAAAGGTTTTCATAAAAACAATGGACGACGACGACGACAGGTTAGTCACACGTAAGATTCAAAACTCTTATTATTATTCCTTTCATAATAATTCATAACTTTAACTTATTTAAACCGTCCGAAATTCAGTTCGTGTCATTTCCATTAGCCTCTCCCTCCCCTCTCCTCCCTTCCCCACCATTCCTGATTTTCTTCGCGTTTGGCAACGAATTTCCCATCTTTCCCCAAGGATGTATTTTCAACTTCTTTACGATATAATTATGAAAATTATGAAACCGTGGATAAAAACAAATCTTTTATCAAATCCAACCTCATTACATTCACTTCTCCTCCTTCTACCCCCCTCGCATCCCGTTCCCACCCCCACCCACCTAACAAACAAATAAAATTTAAATTTTATTATTATTATTGTTATTTTTTTCGTGTACAACGCCTTCTGTGCAAAAAAAGTGTGCAAATACCCAAAAACTCATCAATAGAGGGGGGTAACAATAATAATAATAATAATATAACGGTTATCATCATTATTATTTCTCCAAAAAAAAAACAAAAAAAAAAAACAATGTAAATTAATTTTTTTTTTTTTTTAAGGTGCTGGAATAAATTTAAATAAATTTCCAAGACCTCCGCGCGAATTTTATTTATTATTTGACTTAATTTTTTTACCCGCCCGAATTCGGCCATTTTTTTTTTTTTTATTCCCGGATCCTGGAGGATTATTTAATTGTTTGTCTGAAAATTGAAAACGAATCGGATTTCGATTATTATACGTTTTTACAAGACGTTATTTATTTATTTATGATAACTTTTTTTAATATTTTTAGGTTAACAAGTTTCTGGATAACAAGTTTTTAGGATTCGCATCTTTTGATTATTTTTTTTTTTTTTTTTTTTACCTCGGAGGAAATTATTTAACATGTCAGACATTTTTTATACTCGTTTTTTTTTTTTTTCGTCGATCGTATTTCAAAATTGTTTTCTCCAGTTTTTTTTTTTCTCCATAACGACGACTACTACTCGTTCTTAACAATAATGAATAACATATAGATACGTGCGAGTATTTGTTATTGCGGTTTTCGTAACGAAATCATTTCGTTTAATATAATAATAATAATAATGATAATAAAATTTTACGAAAAAGGTTAAAGTATCTCACGAAAGGTTAAAATTCAAAGGAAACATTCGTTCGTACATAAGAGAAAAAGGATTTAAACTATTGAAAATTAAACGACTGGAACGAATGTAAACACGCATGAGGTATGAGAAAAAAGTCGATTGTAAGTCAAATTGTAATTTTTCCTTTTTTCTATTCAGAAATTTAAAAGGAAAACTCAAAGGTAAAGTGGATGGAAAAGCGAAATAAAAATAAAAAAATGGAGAAAATTTGTTGTGTTTGTGGAAAATACAAAAAGTCATCGAGGGATGGATAAAAAAGAGGAAAAAAAAAGTTTAACTAAAAGAATTTTTCTTCTGCTTTTTCCCCCCTCCCCCCAATAGTTTTTTTTTCTTTAGGATTATATTATTAAAATTTTTTTTTTTTTAGTATTCAAAAATAAAATAAACTTATTTAATATTAAATAAATTAAATTTCCCCGCGTGCGTGTGTGTGCGTTTGGTTCGTTTGTTTGTTTGTTTGTTTGTTTTATTTTATTGATTTTAAATGAGAATTACCAAAAAAAAAAAAAAGTCTGGACGAAAGTGTTTTCGCCGTCGACTCGTTAATAAAATCAACTCGAAAATAATTAAATTATATAAAACGAAGTGAGAGAAATAAAAAACAAACAGACAAACAAACAAACAGACGAAAAACAATCATCCTTGAAAATAATTTAACAATTAAATTTTAAATTTTTGCAAAACCGTTTTCGATAAAAATTAAAATGGAAAAACTATATTGTTTTTGTGCGGTGTCGGGGAGCGGTTGTCGCGTGGTTTTTAAACAAAACAAAACAAAAAATTGTTTGTTATTAATTTAAGAAAACGTTTGTCGGTTGTTTTCATATAAAACAATTTAAGTTTTCAAAAAAAAAAAAAAACCGCAAAACATTAAAACGCTTTCAAATACAAATAATACGAATCCACGAAAATTTTCTTTTTTTTTGTGATTTCTGATTCCGTACAAACAAATAAACAAACAAACAAACGAGCAAACTTTTGATTTCAATATTAAATATTAAATATTTTCATACTTTTGCTACAAACAACCGATCCCTTTTATTAATGTATTTTTAATTATGTTTATTAAAACGTTTATCGATTTTACTACATACATAAATTACAATAAGAATAAAATTTACGATATTTATATTATTTTTTTTTTTAAATCCTTAATTCGCCCTTGTTCCAATTTTAATTTAATAATAAGTATTCTGTGAGTGTGTGTGTGTTTGTGTGTGCGTGCGCCCGCGAGTGTGTGTAATTCTCATACGTTTCCTATTGGGGGGAGGGTGGGGGGGAAGGGAAAACTAATAAAATTTAATTAGTCGTAATTAATAGAAAGAACAGTTCGATACTTATCGATTCGAAAATCAATAACGAGTTTAATAAACGACCTCGATTAGGTTTGTCCAGCAAAGGATATCCAGTGAAAATTAAAATTTATTATTAAAAGGATTTAGAATAATTATTTATTAAAAAAAAAAAAAAAAAAAAACCTTTCGGCTATTTATATTTATTTCAAACTCTCTCTTCTTATTTATTAACTTTAGTAAATAAATAAATAATTATCATCATTATTATGTATCATTATTAAAAAATTTTTTTTCTTTTCGTTACGAATATTACACGCGTGAGAAAAAAATTTTATAATTTTCCGCAATTTTTTTTGTTTTATTAACGCGTTAACAAAAAAAGTAAAATAATGATGATGATAATAAAGCC
>NW_002987834.1:690013-692179 GCF_000006295.1 Pediculus humanus corporis
AGTTTTTAAATAAAATTTTTTTTTTTTTTCATTTTCCCTCTCTCTCTCTCTCTCTCTTTTTTTTGGTTTTTTCTCTTTTTTTAAAACTTTTTTTTTTTTTTAAGAGGCGGAGGAAATTGCAAAACTTTAAATTTAACAATAAAAAAAAAAAAAAAAGTTTCAAAAAGTAAATTTAAACGACTTTTTCAAAAAAAAAATTTTTTTTTTTATTCCTGCAAAACTGCAAAAAGTTTAAACGTTAAATAAAAAAAAAAAAAAAAAAAAAAAAAACTTAAATAAATAAATAATTAAATTTTTATTATTATTTTTTATTTTTTTTTTTTTTAGTCACGTGATAAGCAGAAGAAAATTTTCTTTTTTCTTTTACTAAATAAAATTTAATAAATTTTTAAATTTATATAAATAATAATAATAGTTTTGAATTGACGCCAAAAATCGTTTTTAAACCTTTTAAGGGATTTTCCGTCCCCCCCAAAATAAAAACAAAAAAAAAAAATTTTGAGCCAAAAAAATTATTTTTATTACCCCCTCCCCCCCCCGATATTATTTATTATATGCTAATAATAATAATAATGATGATGATGATGTTATTAATTATTATTCGGGAGGGTAATTTTTTTGAAAAAATAAAAATTTTGTTGCCTTTTGTTATTCGTGAAAATAATTAATCACGAATACAGAATATGTATAAATATTCGCTGGAACTGGAACTGGAAAAATTTAATTTTTTTTAACTAAATTTGTCACGATGTTAATAAAGAGAAATTAAAACGACGACGACAACGACGTCGTCGTCGACAAAGACGAAGTTTATATTTCGTTCCGGTACGTGTGCGACATAAGGATGCGACACCGTCGGGTAACTTTAAAAACAAATAATTTTAATAACGATAATAATAATGATGATAATAATAATAATAATAATAATAATAAGGTTCGTAACGATATATGGTTTTTTTTTTGTCTTCTGCTTCAAAACGCGCGTTTTTTTTTTTTTTTTTTACACTTTACCTATCGGAAAAATTAAGTTTAAAATAATTTTGAAAATTGTTAAAAAAAAATTGAAAAAGTTTTTTTATATTATCTCTATAACTCTTTCTCTCTCTATCTCTTTTTCTCTTTCTACTAACTCTCTCTCTTTCTCTCTCTTTTTCCGTTAGTCTTTTTGCTATCTCTCTCTTTCCCGTACTCTTTTCATGTTTTTCCCTTTTACAGTTTTTCTTTATCATACACTCACTCACTCACTCACTCACTCATTCTCTCTCTCTCTCTATCAATCTATCTTTCTCTCTCTCTCTCTCTATCTATCTATATCTCTCTCTTTCTCTCTTTCTCTTTCTACCACTCAATTAAAATTTAAAACAAATACATTTTCAAATAGCGAAATCAATTTAATAACAAAATCAATTTAAATTTTTATTTCTCTTACTCCGATCACTACAAGAACAACGACAAAAATGACGTAGCCGATGATGATGATGATAATAATAATAAATATTATCACGTGTTTAAAAAAAAAAAAAAAGAAAAATGGCGACGAATTTTTACAAAAAGAAATTTTTTTTTCTTCAAGTTAATTTATTCCATAAAAGACAAAAAAAAAGGGGAAAAAGATTGAGAAAAATTAATAATGATTTTCGATTTTAATTAAAAAAAAAAAAAAAAAACTTCTAAAATTGATTTTTTAATTAATTAATAATAATAATTTTTATTAAAAACTTTAATTTTGTTTTCCGTTTCCGTTTCCGTTATTTAAAAAAAAACCCCGGCAAACCGATACTATTGCATTAACATAATTAATTCCTATATCGTATAACTCCCCATTCATTTTTACGTTATTATTATTATTATTATTATTATTTCCATTTATTTTAACGTTTTTTTTTTTTTTAAAAAGCAAGAAACTTGGGTAATAATAATGATGATGATAATAATAATATATTTATAAAAAAAATTAATATTTTATTTTTGGAAAAAAAAGTTAAAAATTTTACGTACACACACACACGCGTTATTATTATTATCGTTTTTAATTACTTTATAAAAGTTATTATTAAAAAAAAAAAACTTTTCTGGAATTTTATAAATAAATAAATAAACAACCGCTACGTAAAAAGTTTTTTTTTTTTTTTTAAACAATTAAAAAATAATAATAATAATAATAAT
>NW_002987834.1:692532-695387 GCF_000006295.1 Pediculus humanus corporis
GAAAAAAAAGAAAAAAATAATGGAGAAAGAGAGAGAGAATAAAAAAAAGTATTGAATAAATAATGGAAAAACAAAATAAATAAATAAATAATAATAATAAAAGCAGAAGAGAAAAAAATGATTTTTTTTTTTATCGGTCACGTTACATCGTCAGGTAGAAAAAAAAGATGGGTACGTCGTCAGGTACAGACAAAAAAACGGCGGAAATGAATTTTTTTTTTTTTTTTTTTTTTTTTTTTTTTAAACTTAAAAAAATGATAGTAATTTCACAGAAAGAGGTAAACGACCGTCAAAATTTGAATTATTATTTCTTTATGTTAAAAAACGAGCACTTACGCACACCTCACGCACATTCACACACATTAAATAAATCCACAAAATTACCGAAAAATCCACTAAAACCAAAAAAAAAAAACTTTTTTCACACGCGGTTTTTATCGAGAGGGATCGAAACGCACGGAACCAGCGGCATCTGATCCCGATGAGCGCTCGTCGCCGTCTCTTTTTCTCTCTTTTTCTCCCTCTCACTCTCTCTCTCTCTCTTTTTTGCCGTTTTCTTCTTACACGTACGCGCGCAAGAGTTTGCCGGCCGCCGATTAACAAAAACAACAAAAATTCCGCCGACCAATAGTTTTGCTCAATTTTTTTTTTTTAACATACTCTCTCTCTCTTTCTCTTTTTCTCTCTCTCCTATAACCGGTCACATGATTTACGTTTTACCATATATATATATATATATATATATATATATATATATATATATAAATGTACACACGCACGTAATTACCTCTAAAATGTTTCATATCCCTTCTACCTTCTCTTAATTCCCTCTCCTCCCCACTTTTCCCTCTCTCTCTCTTTCTCTTTCTCCTTCTATTAATTACATATACCGTTTTTCATCTTTAAGATAATAATATTGATTATTCTATCGGTTTAATTTATTTTTAAATCGAATGAATGTTTATATATATATTACATAAACAATTTTAGCCTGTGTGACGTCATAAATATCCAGAATATTCTTTTTATCTTCTGGAACTTGGGCGCGTTTTATATCATCATTAAATATTAATCTTATTTTGATTAAAATCTTTTTTTTTTTTTTTTAAATAAAATTTCAGCCGTAGATTTTTACAAAAAAAAATCCCTCACTCTCTCTCTCTCTTTCATTCACATAAATCAGAAAAGAATGTAAATCATTCGGTTTTATATTAAACGTGTCACAATCTATTGCTGTCGAGAGCGGGGGGAAGGAAGGGGGTGGTGGGGAAAGCGAGATGAGGGGGGAGGAAGGTTTCATCCTTTTTTTTTTTTAATTTAATTTAATTTTAGAAAAGGCTAATTTTTTTTCTTTCTTCCTTCCTTCCTTCCTTTTCTTCCTTTTTTTTTTTTTGTTTAAATAAATTTCCCTGCCCCACTCCACCCCACCCCCCACCCACGTTCCCGTTTTCTTGGCTTTTTTTAATCGTTTAAACAATAATAATAATAATAATTTTTTTGTCTTGTTTTAAATTCTTCTGGTTGATTACACGTTGTTTTTGTTTTTGTTGTTGTTTTTTAAAATAAATTTAATTTTCACAAATGTGGATTTTTATTTTTTCTTTCGTTGTTTGTTTGTTTGTTTGCTTGTTCGGGCTACATTAAAAACGTTTCGAGTTTTTTTTTTTAAAACAAACAAACACCTGTGTTTTAACTTGAGTAATTATTATAATTAAAATTCAAAATGGATTTTATCTTAAATTATTATTAACACGCCTTTTAATTTTTTTATACCTGATGTGTGTGTTTTGTTTTTTTTTTATAAACAAAAAACATAAACAAAAACATAAACAAAACATTGGAAAATCATTAATTAATTTTTTTTTTTTTTTTGTGTTTGGAATCGACAAAGTTTGGCGTGGTGACAATTATTATTATTATTATTATTATCATCGTACAAGTTTTTTTATATGGAAAATAATCTTTATTGTTCTTAAAACTCGATTGTTTTTCAAAAAAAATTATTATTATTATTATAGTTCGTTTGTTTGTTTGTTGAGATGTTAACGTCCTACGATTCGTATTTTACAAACTACGCAGATGATTGTTTTTTCTTTTTTTTTTTTTTTTTTTTTTTTAAATAAGAGATTTCCCCTTTTTTTCCCGGATTTATTATTATTATTATGGTTGTTGTTTGTTGTCACGTCAAAATCACGTCGTTTGTATTTCCTTTTTTTTTTGTTACGTGTGTTTTATTAATTTTTCTTTCTTTTTTTTTTTCTTCTTCTTCTTTCGTAAAAAAAATTAAATTTTTTTTTTTTTTTTTTGGCATGATTTTCATTCGGGCTGTTGGAACTCGAATCGAGTCGCGTTCGTTTTTCCTTTTTTTTTCCTTTGACAAAAGAAAATTTACTTTTCCAATAAAAAAAAAAAAAAATTTTTTTTCCTTTTTTTTAACCACATCGTACATTTTTTTTTTCTTTTCTTTTTCCTTTTATTTCCCAACCTTCTTTTTTTTTTTTTTGTTATATTTCAAACGGGTTTGATCATATTTTCCTTTTTTCCTTTTTTTTTCCTCTCACTTCTTATTCTTATTCCCGACGACGAAAAGATTTTTTTTTATTTAAACCTTAATCGAAAAAAAGTATTAAACTGTCGCGATGGCATAATTCATTTTTTCCTTTTTCAAAATATTCAAATAAAAATTTTCCATTGTTAAAAAAAATTCCCCCCCCCTTAAAATTAAAAAAAAAAAAAAAAGGAAGCAGGCGAAAACGTAGAGAGAGAAAAAAAACATGGCGGCGAAAACGAATGCTTTTTTTTTTTTTTAGAACAATAATATAATTAAATTTGATAAAAATAATTTCCAGTTCGAA
>NW_002987834.1:695407-701614 GCF_000006295.1 Pediculus humanus corporis
AACCATAACAATAATAATAATAATAATAATAATAATAATAATAATGATAATGATAATAGTAACAATAAAAACCGTTATTTTTGAATTTAACGATTTTCTGGAGAAAAACCTTCGAGTAGTTTTAAAAAAAAAAACAAAAATTTTGCCTAAACAAATTATTAATTTTAATTTTTTCCATTCATTCATTCATTCATTCGTTCATTCATCCATTCATTCATTCATTTTTTCATTCACTCCAGAAAAGAAACAATAAAAAAACGAAAAACTAACGCGGTTTAAACGTTAAAATAAAAATTATATATGGTTTTGATTTATGTAAGGCAATATAAAAAAAAAAATTTCCTAATATTCCAGGAGCTTTTTTTTGTTTGGAGAAAAAAAAAAAATATTAGAATGAAATGCTGGAAAAGGATTTTCCGTTTTCCACATTTTTCACTAAACAAAAAAAAAAAAAATTTTTTCTCGGTCAAAATAAAGCCTTTTTATTTAAAATAATAATAATAATAAAAAAAGAGAAAAAAATAAAGAAAAAGGAAAAATTATTATTATTATTATTATTATTATTATTATTATTATTATTATTATTATTATTATTAAATTTTATTTAGGGCAAGTAGCATAAAATTATTTGAATTTTTCTACCACACATCTCTTCGTTCCAGGTTTTTTTTTAAATCGATTCCTCCTCCTACTCCTACTCCTCCTCCTCCTTTTTCTCCTCCTCAAATCGATGAATATTCTACGGAAATCATAACTAAAAGTCCACGTTATTTATAATAATAAAAAAAAATTTTTTTTTCCTTTTTTTCCTTTGAAATAATTTGAACCGTATATAAAATCGATTCATGAAAAAAAATTTTCCCGGAAAATCCTCCTTTGAAAATTGCCTTTTGGCGGTTGTGGTGGTGGAAAATGGATTCAAATGTTTTTTTTTTTTTTTTTTTTTTTCGATATAATGACGAAATGTAATTATTTCCGTTTTGTACTTCCCACGTTTTGGCGATTTAAATTTTCAAATTTTATTCTTCTTCTTCTTCTGTTTCGACGAAGAATATTTTCCTCCTCCATTTTACTTTATTTTTTTTTCCGAAAAATGATAATGATGATTGGTTAACTTTCAAACTTTTCCTTTATTATTATTATTCTTTAAAAATTTTCCTCGGAATCAATCAAATAAATTTTAATTTTAACCGGTAACTTATACTACACGTTTGTTGCGTGTCGAAATTTTTGACGTCACAAAATCAATTCGATTAAAAAAAAAAACTTACGATTACTGATAATACTTATCACGATTATGACATTAGAAACCAACCAATAACTACAATCGATTATCAATTCGTCTCTCTCACACCGAAAAAATTTACAACCGTGAAAATGTTTAGAAATTTTGGGTTTTGTCGTGTAATTAGACAAAATTATTATAATTCCTTTATTCTATCTATCGTTTCAATTAGAGTATAATCAAAGGAAGAATCGTTAAGGTTTTGTTTTTTTTTTTTTTATACTTTATCTTCTAAGAGAAAATTAATTGAAATACGAGAACTCTAAATTCATACGATTTTATTTTAAGTATTAATGGGAAAAAATAAAAAAAATTTTCAAAATGGCGTGAATTCGAAACCCCGAAAAAAAAATTTTTTGATTTTACATTTAATTAATTTTAACCCGACGGGTAAAAAATAAAAAAAATAAAAAAAAGTTTTTGACACCGTATACGATTCGAAAGCGTTAATTGCCATTTCACCGGAAGGCTTTTATCATCATCATCATTATTATTATTATTTTCAACGCAATAAATAATTTTTTTTTTTAACCCGTTAAAATTTCTTATTTTTAAATATTAAATTTAAATTTAAAATTACACAATTCACAAATGATTTACAAAATAAAATTTCTTTTTATTTTGGGGGGGAGGTAGGGAGAACTCGTCGTTCCTACGGGATAAAAGTTTTTTTTTTTTTTTTTGATAAAACCAATAATTAAAAAACAGGTTAAACGTAAATTGACTTAAAGGCATTTGTAATTTTTTTTTCTGCTGGATGTTTTCCATCCTTTTTTTTTTTTAAACGTAGAAAATTATCATTATTATTACTATTATTATTATTATTATTATTATTATTATTATTATTATTATTATTACCGATAATTAATTTTATTTAGCGGAAAAAATAGTTAAAAGAAAAACAAAATAATTTTTTTTTTCTCCGAATATGGCTTCGTGCAGTTATGAGGCTGCCAATTAAATATGGCGCCTAAATTCTTTTGTGTTGTGTGTGTGTGTGTGTGTGCGTGTTTTACGCCGCTGTCACTTGATCTTATTTTTATTCTGATTTACGACTAACCAAACCATAAACATTCTTAATAATAATAATAATAATTTTTTTTTCCTATGAGGGGGGTTTCCTAAATGAAAGGAATGAAATTTATCACATTTGATACATGATGTATTATTTTTGTTAAAAAAAAAAGTTTTAATTTCGGTGTCGAAATGTGACCCCCCTCCCTCCCCTCATAATATTACCGGTGTAAAGTTTCTATTTAAAAATTCACTTTTACCTCTCTCTCTCTCTCTCTCTCTCTCTCTCTCTCTCTCTCTCTCTCTCTCACTTATTTTGTCGTTACGTAATTCAATTCAAATAGAATTTATTTTTAAAAAAAAAAAAAGATTTAAAAGGTAGAAAAAAAAACACAATGCAACATAATTTTGTTGCGTTAATTAAAATGTTGTGAGAGTGTGTTGGTTGTTCAGTCACTTGAAATAATGAAATATACATTCATTCCTTGTCATTTTTTTAAATTGAAAACCTTTTTTTTTTTTTTAATTATAACACGAAACAAAAACATTTTTAAAATCGAACGAACATACTTTTTAATTTTTTTTGATATGTTTTCAACCGTGTGGAAAAATTAAAAAAAAAAAAGGGGGCCGCGTTAGAAATAAAAAAAAAATTCAATAAGAATAATAATAACGACAATAACTTGAAAGGTGAATGAGAGGTCAAATTCATTTTCAAATGAATTGAAAGAATAAAAATAAATTTTTTTTCCTACAATACATATCCTTTCATTAAAAATTTATCAATAATTTTGCTATTTATAATAATAAAAAAAATTTTTTTAAAACCCGTTTGTTGTTGTTGTTGTTGTTTGTACGGAAAGATACAAAATATCCCCTTTAATTTTAATTAAAACCCTTGTTATCACAAATTTTATGCACTTTTATCTACTTTAAGACTAGAAAAATGGTATCAAATTAATTGTTTACCTTATCTTTCTATATGATAAGATCATGTTTACATTTACTGAACTGGAATCAAACAACATTTCTGGCGTAGCCAGTAAAAAGTTACATTCTTGTTAAGCTATCTCAGGTGTACAATAGAACAAGAATTTTTTTTTTTTATATTCATTCTTGTTCTCATTTAATTCTCTTACAATTATTAATCACTTTTTTTATAATAAATGGAAAACATTAAAACTATCAAACATGCACAGGATTTTCATTTGTACACATCATTTTTTAATGTTAATAATTTAATTTTGAACTTTTTCAGGTCGATAAAATAACAAGAATTGTTCTAATTTAGTCATTTCTTATAGTGACAAGTCGACATGTGTTTACCGAGTTGTTTCAAACATTCATTCCAGGTTTTCACGTTGTTTCTTTGGAAATAAATACCTAAACAATTGTGATGTTGCATGCTTGAACAGGTTTTGTCATCATAACTCTTGTACCGTCATTATAACTAACAACACATTAATTCTTGTAAGTCTAACTAACCATTTTACTTACATTGGTGAGTAAACAGAATCAAAAGTAGTGGAAATCACAACCTTGTCAAAAGCTTACTCAGGTCAACAGTAGAACAAGATTTGTCTTAATTCTGGTCTTTATCTAGTTTTGTTAGCTCTATTACAATTATAAATCAGTTGTCATATAACTTATTTCAAAGAACTATTTCAATACTTAATTTTCCTACTATTTTTCCCTTTTATAATTTTCCCTCAAGCATTCCATCTTTAATGTATGCACAGCATTCAAATTACAATTTTGTGCCTTTAAACTTATGTAATCTGAAGGCAGTTGTATTTTTCTAACTTTAAATGAAATTAATAGAGAATTTTACACTAAACATGTGGCAAAATATGTTATAATGAATCAAAGTAACTTTAGAAAAGGGTTAAGGTAATGTACAATCAATATATTTACACTTAAATCAGGAGTACAGAGATTTTACATTCACCTAATGCAATAAATTAATTAATTACAAGTATTTTCACTAAACTACCTTCATTTTTATTTAGTATGACAGAAGGTATATAGCTCAACTACCCATAATCAGCTCAAGAGATGTACAATTATAAAATGGAGACTTCTGTGTCTTTTCATAATACCTTACACTAAAATCAACTAACATAAATGCTACCCAATTCCCCTTACTTTGATTTACATTTATAGAGAGTATCACACTATCTCTATGATACACTATGTTGTAATGAAACAAACTAACTTAATAAAAGAGTTAAAGTAATGTACAATCCATAGATTCACACTTAAATGAGGAGTACTGAGATTTTACATCCACCTGATGCAATAAATCAATTAATATTAAGTATTTTTATTAAACTACATCTATTTTTACTTAATGTGACAGAAGGTATTTAGCTCGACTACCCATAATCAGCTCAAGAGATATACAATTATAAAATGGAGTCTTTTGTGTCTTTTCATAATACCTTACACTAAAATCAATTATTATATAGATTATCAATTCCTCCTGGCTTTGATTTAGATTTATAGAGAGTATTACACCATTTGTATGATACAGTGTGTTGTAATGAGACAAACTAACTCATGAAAATGCTTAAAACAACCAACAATCAGTAAATCAACCCTTAAAGGTTAGAGTATAGAAATTTGCACACTGAGTTGTATATATCAAATCAATCATTATTAATAAATATCTTTATTAATTTACTTCAATTTTGGTTTTTTATGATGAGATGAAAAAGATATTTAGTTAAACTCCCCTTTAGTTAACCAAATAAATGTAAAATTTTGTAAACATTTTTGTGTTATTTGGTTATTTTGGCTCCATTTTTTTTATCAGCCTAACGTTTTTGCAAGTGAAACACAAGTATGAAAATGAAACACTTACCCCATAGTAATCAGATGTACTAAACCATCTTCTAAGGTTTTTTGTCGGCCATTATTCTTTTTGTCACATGACAAACCGTTGACAATTTGTAAACTTAAACTTAAAATAACACAATAATTACTAAATAATATAAAAAACTAATTACATCACAATAAACTACACTAAATAACAAAACTTTTGATACATAACTTATAACTAAATCGTTAAATAAAACTATTAAAATAAATTAAATAAATTATTATGATATAAACGTGTGTCAACTGTCAACCATTGTAGCACACTAGCGCCCTCTTCGTTTCAAAAAGTTTTCAATCATTTGATTTACCAACCGAATTTATTTAAATAAAAAACCGTTATAACGTATCCATTATTAATAATTTTTAATCGCAATAATTAATTATTAAAATAAATAAAAACAATTAATAAATCTCAAAAAATTTTTATACATTCGTGCAAAACGTGTATTCTAAACTAGTTTTATTTATTTATTTATTTATATATTTAATTTTCAAAAAGTTCTCCCCCGGTGTGCGTTTATTTTAAATGTTTTTTTCGACGGATATGTTTTCCTTTTTTTTTTTAAATTAATAAATTAAATAAATAATAAATAATTAATAAATAAAATATTTATTTATTTATTATGTTTATTTGACACTTTTATTTATTTATTTAACGCGTTGAAAAAAAAAAATTATTTTATTATTATTATTTTTTGCAAACATAAACAACCAACATTTTTTTTTGTAAACGTTTAACATAATTATTTATTTATTAATTAATTTGTTTTATATATAAATATAAAATAATATAAATTTATTAACAAAATATTTTAAAAATAAATTATGTTAATGATATATATATATATATATATATATATATATATATATATATATAATAAACTTATTATTATTATTATCATACATTAAATAACATCAATTATTTAAAACATTTAAGCAAATAACATTTTTTTTTTAAATAAATAAATAAATTTTCTATTTCATATTTTACACAAACATAAATATTTTAATATTAACTACTTATTAAT
>NW_002987834.1:701634-720509 GCF_000006295.1 Pediculus humanus corporis
TTATTATTATTATTATTATTTATACACGTTTTATTTAAGATGGCGGAAATGATTATTTAATTAAAAATTAATTTTTAACGTTTTCATTAAGTCCATAAACAAAATAAAAATAAAAAATTTAAATAATAATAATAATGATAATGAGTGACGTAATTGACAAGAGTTTTTTTTCAAATTAATAAATAAATACATAAACAAATAAATAAATAAATAATAATAATAATTAATAATAATAATAAATTAGTCAACCTCGAATAATAATTTTTTTTTTGTTTGCTTATTTTTTTTTACAAGTTTTTCAGAATTTTCCAGTCTAATTATTATTATTATTATAATTTGCGTCACAAATAAGTCATTTTTTTTTCATTTTTTTTTCAAATATTTTTTATAAAAATTTATTATTTTATTAATAAATAAAAAAAAAAATGTCGTCCATTAATTCCATAAAAGTTATAAGTGATTCAAAGGGGGCCGGGGGGGTGTATAAAAAGCGTTTCACGAAATTTTTTTTTTTTTTTTTATTATAAAAATAACAAAAAAATGTCGTCGAGTTTTTTTGTTTGTTTGTTTGTAGTAAAGCATTTATACCGAAAAGGCAACAACATTCAATTAAAAAAAAAAAAAACACAAGTCGTATATATATAGTAGATCTATAAACTATTTCACAACCATTGTTTTTTTTTTATAAATTTCTTTTTACGTAAAAACAAAAGAACAACAACAAAAACAACAACAACGACAACATCAACATTAATGTACGTTTTCCGTTGAGTTTTTAGGTTTTCCAATCGGACTTTGTAACATCATCGTCGCATTAACTCCATGAAAATAACTTCCAACTTTGGGTTTTAAATGCCTGTTATTCGTTTCCATGTGTACAATTTTCATAAATTCAATTTGTCCAGCGAGTTTTTGTATTTCTTCCTAAATAAATCAATCGATCGATCATCGATCACGTGATAGACGAAAAGAAATAAAAAAAATAAAAAATAAAAAGTGTCCCAACCTTTAATTCTTCATTTTCCTGATATAAATCCGCCGTTTCTTCGGTAGCCAAACCGATTCCATTTAAAGAAAAAGAGGCCGTTACACCTCTGGCTCTGGCACGATTATCCCATTGATCTCCTTGACCTCTCCAAACTCGTGTAACCTAAAATCATTTTTTGAGTTGATTTGTTGATTTTTTTTTTTTGTCTCGATAAGAAAAACAAGAGAATTTTTTTACGTCTTACTTTTGGACCGAATACCAAAGCCACAGTCACCGATGTGCTCAATTGAGTTCTTATAAATCCCAGCAAATATTTTATATCTGGTCCTGCTTGTGGAAATATTAATAAACTGAAAAACAAACAAACAAACAATTATTTTTTTTTTTTTTAAGATTTCATAACGAATTCAAGAACGATTTGACGTTTTTCAATACCTACTGGAAGGCTACCATGGCTATGTTGACTACGGCAATATTGTATATGGCATAACTTATCAAATGTGCTTCATTGTAAAACGATTCGGCGTTCCTAACGTTGTAACAAACTTTGATGCCCCAAGCAAGAAACAAAACTTCACCTGGAAAATATTAATCAGTCGAGGTTGTTGTTGTTGTTGTTGATAAGGAGGAAGACATCGACTTTAAAATTACCTATGGCTATGCTATGATCCCACCAATTAAACGTGCATTGTTTAAACCTTAAACCACCGCTGTCGGTTATTTCTTCAGCATCCGGAGGATCGCTTAACGTCCACGCTCCCAAATAAATAAGCATGACCAAAAGTATTGGAAACATCCACTGGAGAAGTTGCTTGTCGGTTAATTTAACTTTATGCGCGGATTTCACGCGATACGTCAATGAAACTCTGGAAAATAAAATAATATATTTTTTTTTTGTTGGAAAAATTTTTATTTTTGTTTTTATTTGATTTTTGGAGTCACCTCCAGGTTTTCATGAGAAGTGCCGTGTAAGTTATGCAAAATCCCAAATGTCTGCTCCATTTCGTAGCAATGCAAGAATACCTATCTAAAACTGGAAATATGGCCGCCATCTGGAACACCATAGAATGATTAAATAAAAATTTTTTTCATTTTCTCTCTTTTAATTAAAAAAAAAAAAAAAAAAAATTACCTCCAAATACATTATGGAACATCCGCAAAGGGTTATGGCCAAAAAAATTGGACTCGCAACTTTAAATACTTTTAATCTTCGATGTTTGAATACGTAAAAAATGAGGCCGAGAGTAAAAAAAACGCAGAAAAGTGAAACCGCAAGTAAAGTTATCCTGAAAAAAAAAATTTATCTTCTGCTGTATATTTTTTAATTTTATATGATGAGAAACCCTTAAAATTTTAAATGGACGACGAGAGAATAAAACAAAAAAAAAAAAAAAACCGCACGGATTCAATACAAATCATCCGTTTGTTCGTCCCCTCGTTTGTTTTACGTCCAAAATTTTTTATTTGAATAATAAAAAAAAAATTAAAACGAAATATTGTTGTTGTTTGTTTGTTTGTTATACCTAAAAGGCCAGTTGTAAAATGCCAAACAGGGTGACAAATCGTGACACGTGTGACAACCGGGAGCGCATTTGTGACATTTAAAAGCTTCGTCGTAGACGCGACTGATGTTGAGTAATTTTTCTTGCCAAGCAGCTTTCATAAAAAATAAATTATCATCATCATCATCATCATCATTATCATCATTATTATTATTATTATTATTATTATTATTTAATTAACGACATGTTCGTTTTACCTTCGACTAATGAACCGTCGAAAGCTTCTTTTTTTTTCGTGAAATATCCGAGTTTACAAACGCATTGATATCCGCCTCTGGTCCATCCGGTTTTTAATTTTTTTTTGCACTGTTAAATTAAACATATAAAAGTTAATATAATATTTATAATAATAATGATAATGATAATGATAATGATGATGATGATTGAACTAAGCAGAGGAAAAAAAAAAAAAACTCGTCAAAACAAGAATTTTCCCCCCCCCCCCAAAAAGAAAGAAACAAAAAATTAATAACTCGTATTTCTTATCATCATCATCATCATCATCATCACATTGAAAATTTCATTTTTTTTTTTTTTTTTAAATAAAAATGGCGCCAAATTGATTTTTCTCACCTGAGAGGTTTCATTATGACATTTGTGCGTTCCGTAAAATATTTCGATATCTAAATTAAATGAATTTTTTTTATTTGATTGATCGCATTGATTGATTTCCAATCCCGTAAGATCAACATCGACGCTTAAAAAACTTTTCATTCTGGAAAGAGAGAGAAAGAGAGAGAGATGAAAAAAAAATGAATATTATTTTCCCTGTTGTTGCTCTTTCATCTGCTGCCTCACGTTTTTACACGTTAAAAAATTGAAAAAAAAAAATTAAGTTCGAAAAATTAAAAAATTCTTATGAGAAACCTAAACAAGAAACAACAACAACAACAACAACCGGAAAATAATAACAAAATCGCAGCAAACAACAACGTGACGGCAGCAAAAAATATCGACAGCCTGCTCAAAGCAATCATCAATCAATCAAAACAAAAAAAAAAAAAACGAGTCGTTTGTAATGTTAAAAAAAAATATTATTATTATTATTATTTTTTTTTTTACGTTTAAAATAAATTAATATTAATAATAATAATAATAATAGTAATTAATTGATACCGTTCGTTCGTCCGTTCTTCGAGGAAAAAATAATTAATTAACGTTAAAAATTAATCAAAATAACAAAAAAAAAACAAAATTATTATCATTATTATTAACTTTATGTCGTAAGAGAGAGAGAGAGAGAGAGAAAATTAATAAGGTTGACTTACGCGTGTCTTCCCGTCGGTGGAACGGGTACGCTGTAGGACATCAGCCATTTTTTAGCCAAACAGGAATAATAAGGAAACGTCCACCATCCTTTGAATGAAACGTTCGCCGGACTCGTCATAAATTTTGGGGATCTCAGTGGGCTGGATTCGGAATCTTCGTACCAAGGATAAAACCTGTCGGGTTTGATTCCAGGTTTCGGATCTTCTTCGGTAACTCTCACGGGACCGTTGATTTCCAACAGAGTCAACGAATCCGAACCTTTCAACGTGGACGGACGACGCCACGTGACGGCCGTTATGACGAGACCGGATGAAGCGTTGAGTGATAAAATTCGAGATGCGAAAACTTTTCTGTCGGATAAAATGAGACTTTTGCTGATGGCATCTAAAAAACCTACAAACAAACAAACAAACAAACCAAGAGTTTGCGACGTTTCAAAACTTCTTCATTTTTTTTATTAAAAAACTCACCGTTGTGATGATTTCCGCCCAAATCTTGCAAAAGAAGTGATGCCATATCCGCTTTTTGTCTCGTACCGTCATATCTAGTCGTTTGTACATCTACAAACACTGATCGATAATTTTCTGTCACGCAAAGGGATCCCATATTTCCATACGCTATGTCGTGGATAATGTCCAGAGCTTTTTCCGTTTTCTCCTGATTTTAAATATAAAAAACATCATCATTATCATCATTATTATCATCATCATCGAATTCAATCAAATTAAACACTTGGAAAAAATATGCAAAGAAGAAAAACCAAAATCTCCCCGTTTTTTTTTCTCTTTTTCTTTTTCTCTCTCTCCCTACCGCACTGGAGACAAAATTAAAATTCGTAGGAAAACGAGAAGGCGGTGTAGCGGCGGGGGAGGCGGTAAAGGTGGCGGTGGTTTAGCGTCGTCGTCTGCATCGGCGGACGACGATTTTTTTTTTTTTTTTTTATTTATCCAGTCAGTCATTGATTATTTAATTTAGTCGGAAAATTTTTTTCCTTTTTTTTTTTTCTTTTTTTTTTTTATGCATCATAAACTTGGTTTAAAAAAAAATGCCGAGACGATTTAACGTGTAACTAGTTGTGGTGATGGTGTTATAGTGGCAATAGGAAAACGTACGTGGTTTTAGATGGAAAAAAAATATTTATTTAGACCGATAAAACAAAACAAACATCGGATATACATATTTAATATAAATAATGATCCAGAAAAAAATTTATTTTATTTATTTTTTTTTTTGTTGTTGTTGTTTTGATTTTATTTTTTCAAGGTTGGTAGTAATAAATAAAAATTTCACGCCTCGTTTTTTTTAAAAAAAAAAGGTGAAAACGTTTTCGTTAAGGAAAAAAAAAAGTTGTTTTAAAAAAAAAGGAAAACGCGAAAGTTTAATGGCTCCTGAAATCTTGAAATTTTTATTTTTATTTATTTTTACGCTTTTTTATCCCTCCTTCTTCTCCTTTTTTTTCTTCTGCTTTTTCCTTTTTTTTTTCTTCTGCTTTTGTGTTCCCCCCCCCCCTTTTTTTTAAAGTTCAATAATCAAAGAAAAATCTCGAAATGTTCATTCAGGTCAAGTGTACCTTTTTTTTCCGCGACCGTTTATTTAATTATCATTATTATTTTCTTTCATCTCGTTTATTATTATCATTATTATTATTTTATCATATCTAAAGAGAGTTCAATTAACAATAATAATAATAATAATGCCTGGAATCAATGCTGGAATTTTATTTATTTGAAATTCTAAAAACGTAACGGAATAGTTTTCAAAAAGAAAATTCAAAAAAATCATTCCATTCGTGAGTTTATAAACAAACAAAAAAAAAAAAACTGGAAAACTGGAAAACTGGAAAGACTAAATTCCAAATTCAATCGATGAAAAAAAAAAAAAATTAAATCTTACAAAAAAAAAAAAAAAAACAAATGTCATTCGGGGGATTTTTTTTTTTTTTTGCCGAATTCCCAAAAAAAAAAAAAAAAAAAAAAAAAAAAAAAAAAACTTTTTCCAGTTTCAATTTTTTTTTCTCCAAAAAAAAGGAGGGAAAGGGGGAAAATTTTTTTTTTTTTATTTTTAATCATTTCACGAATTTTCCGAGTTCGAGAGAATTTTTTTTTCTTTTTTTTTTCGCTTTCGGAATTTTAATTTTACAAAAAAAAAAAAAAAAAAAAACAAACTTTCAAGTTTTTCATCATCCGTGAAAAAAAAATTTTTTTTCCCTTTTTTTCCCCTTTTTTTTTGTATGTACCGAGTTCATAATACGCACGCGAAATTATCATCATTATTATCATTACCATCATTATCATTATTATTATTATTATGTAAAACGCGTCGCGTAACCGAAAAAAAAAAAAAAAAATTTTTTAATGATGGAAAACAAAGAAAAAAAATTTTTTTTTTTTTTTTCGTAAATGCGTGAAAATCATAATTTAAATTTATATAATTACGCCGTGTATTTTTTTTTCGCTGGAGAAAATTACGAAATGATAATAATAATAATAATAATAATGATAATAATAATTTCCGTATGAAGAAAGTTTGTTGAAATTAAAAATAAATTTAAAAAAAAAAAATTTGTCCTTTTCTTTTCCTTTCTTTATCGATTTGACGCGTTTATAATTTTCGTGTGCGTTTGTTTTCGCTTTTGTTTTCGCGTTTGTGTTTGTTTGTTTGTTTGTAATTTTCCTGGAGTTTGTTTTTCGATTCGTTTCGAAAATATGGATTTTCCTCAAAATCATTCAACCGATTACAATTTAATCTCGATTGTTTATGATGAACAAAACAAAACAAAAAAAAAAGGCAAAACCCGCGCGTTTTTCCTTTTTCTTATTATTATTATTTTTTTTTTGTTTTTCTGTAATTGTTTTGTTATTTTATTATTAAACCGTAAAGGGTTTTTTGGAATGATAAAAAAAAAAGAAACCTTCCAAAAACTATTATTATTAAAGATAAACATTCCAGGTTTTTGCGATAGATAGATATTTTTTAGGGAAAAATTTTCCAGAGATTGGAATGAAATCGATTCTTTTTTATAAAAAATTTTCCTCATTAAATTGCCCTTGAGCGATTATTATTATTATTATTATGCGGCTCCGATTTCGTTTTTTCTAGAAAATTACCGGAATTATTATTATTATTTTTTGAAAATTTTCTTTTACGTTCTTTTCACGTCATTTTGTGAATTTTTTTTGTTAACATTTTTTTGTTTGTTGTTTGTTAAGCAAACACAACCTGGCGGAACAAGAGATTTAAGGAAAAAATTCCAGTTTCCGGTTTTCACATCAACGAATTGAATTGAATCATCATTTTTTATCATAACAATAATGATTAACAAAAAAAATAAAAAAATTTTTTTATAAACATACATCGTTTGATTATGACAAAATGGCGGAATCAAAAAGGTCGACTTGGATAAATGATAACGAACAAAAGGGGGAGGGAGGGTGTGTGCGCGCGTATATGTGATAAATTATCAATTTTTCTTTTGTAATTAATTAAAAAAGTTTAAATTTATTAAAAAATAAATTTTTTTAATAAATTTAAATATCGGAAAATTAATGGATCGTAAAACTTTTTTTTTTTCTTTTTTAAATAAAAAAAAAAATTGAGAGAGAAAGAGAACGAGAGAAGCGTTAAATTTAACGATTAAAATCTAAACATTAACAATAGCAAATTGTAAACGAGCGATAACAATGATGATGATGATGACGGTGACAGTGGTGGTGGTGGTGGTGGCGGTAGAGACTTTTGCTATTATTATTATTGATTAAACTGTCGTTAAAAGTAACAAATTCAAAATAACAAAAACGATTGTTTTTCTTTTTGACTTTAACAAATGTAGAAATGGCGGTAAGAAATTTGAATTTCACGGAGTTTTTTTTTTCAAATTTCCCGCGGATTTTATAAAATATTTTCTTAATTACCTTCGCGTCCGAATCCAAATGTTTTCCAATGTTGTGAGTCGATGATGTTGATGATGTCAAATGACAGAGTAGACTCCAAAAAGTCAAAATTAATGACTTCAAGAGCCAATTTTGGCCCATAACTCGTCTTCATTGGCCCCCTGGAAAAAAATAAAAAAAATTTTTTTTTGTCCGCCATTTTGTTTTATCGCAACGCGACGTATTTTTTTTTTACAACCGGTTAAATCATCACCCCCGAAAGATTTTTATAATGTTCAATTGTAATAAAAAAAAAAAATTTTTTTCGGGGGGCGTTTCCAGCGAAAACAAAAAAAAGGGAGGGGAGGGGAGGGGTTGCGAAAGAGGGGGAAGAATTTTTTTATCGTTTTTTATTTTATCGTTTGTGGTTAAATGACATAAAAAAATTTTTTTTTAGGTTTTTTTTAATAATGATTGGTTTTAATTTGTAATAAAACCCTTTTACCGCGTGATAAAAGGTTGCTCTTTGCTTTTTCCCTTTTAATTGACTAACTAAGTCTCACTTGAAATCCTTTTTCCCCCTCCCCGCCCTTCTTTTAATTTATCCTTTGTTTCCAGTAAACTACCGGAATTACTGGAATTTTTTATCATTATCGTTATCCATCTCTCGGATAACCAACAATTATCGATTATTATTATTATTACTATTTACCCTAAAAAAAAAACACATCTGCTGCAGCATGTGGTTTTTGTTATTGCTTTGTTTTCCCAAAGGTTTCCCCCTCCACTTTTTCTAGAATTTGGGACAACTTAAACTTAATAAAAATTTACGAAAATTTTTTTTTTTTTTGAAAACTCCGTCTGGAATTCTTCCCTAAACCCGTGTGACATTTTTTTCTTTTTTTTTCCCAATATAAAAAAGTTAATTGAAAAAAAAAAAAAAGAAAAGTTACAATGTTTATTTAATTGTCTTTTGACACGGATAATCGTGGCAGAAGAAAAAATAAAAATAAAAAAATTTTATTTATTAGTTTCCATCTTTTAACGAGGTTTCCCTATATAAAAATCGAAGAAGAAAAATAAAAAGAAAAAAATTTTCTTTTTCTTTTTAAATTTAATTTATCCGATATAAAATTAAAACGTTCGAAATATAACATTTAATCGTAACTTTTCCAGTTGTCGTAATTAAATAAATTCCAGTCAGTTTTGGAGAAAATAAAAAAATAAAAAAACTGGAGAAGAAAAAAAAAAATTATTTTCTTTTAACCTTTTTTCGAAAAAAGCAAAACGAATAAATTTTTTTTTTTTTTATCGAATGATGATCAATTATTTAAATTTTGCAGACGAATCAAAAAAATATTTTTTTTTTTTGGAAGGGGAAGGTCGGGGAGGAAGGGGGGTTTGACGTGGAAGGAGAAATAATATGGATAAAAAAATTTTATTTTATTTTATTTTTTTTTCCCCCCCCCCAAACCGCAAACAAAACGAAAACGTGTAAATTCAACATTTCTCCTTTCCTTTATTTATTTATTTATTTATTTATTTTTTAAAGTCGTGCTTTCGTATTTAAAAAAAAAATCAATAAATCAATAAATTAATTAAAAATCGATGACCGATATCAGAAAAAAAAAAAAACGGTTACGAAAATAAAAAAATAAAATAAATAACTTGAAGTGATTTTCTTTTTTTTTATGATTCTCTTTAAAATCATTTTTAACTTTATGCGGATAAATTTTTTTTTTTAATACGCCCTTAAGCTAACAATAAAATAGTAGGAGGGAAGAGGGGGAAGAGAGATGAGAGGGAGGGGGAATGGGAGGGTAATCACATAAATCGCGGTTCGTACAAAAAAAAAAAAAAAATTCTTCGTCACACGCATAATAAATTCGAATAAGTGTGTAAATTTTTTTTTGGGGAGGGAGAAGAGGAGGGATACGAACGAGGATCGCATGAGGGGTGGGGGAAAAGAAAAATCAAAGCCGAATAAAAAAAAAATTTATTGAGAAATCGTGCTTGTTTTTTTTGGGGGGAAGTGGGGGAGGGGGAAATACAATTATTTTTAGAAAAACTATATATATATATATATATTTTTTTTTTTTTTCGAAAAAAGAGATTTGTTTCTATGGAATAAATTTAAAATTTAAATTTAAATTTAAATTTAAATGTTTTTATTGTAGTGATAACAATCAGGACGACGTCGACGACGATGACGACGATGATAATGATGATAGCAAATGATAAAAGTCGGAAAATAAAAATTTAAATAAATTAATTAGGATCAATTTATGTTCAATTAACTTATACACAATAATAATAATTTACTTATGCGATTTATCCTGGAGAAAAAAAACTGGAGAAAAAAATTTTGGAATGGAAAATTAAAAAAATAATAATGATAATAATGATACTAATCTTTTAAATAAAATCTCAAAGCGAAAAATAAAAAAAAAAATATTTTTCCAGACAATGAATATCTGGAAAACGGCTTATTATTATTATTATTATTTTTTTTTTATAATCTTCATCTTTATCTTTTTCTTTAATAATAATAATAATAATAATTTTTTTGTTTAATTTTGAGCTTTTTTTTTTCTAACGGAACAAATCCAATAAATTTGTTTTTGTTTCTTTTCCTTCTCCTTCTAGTTTTTAATCGAAAAAAAAAAATTGTTTTAAATTGATTGGTTTGGGTGTGGCTTTTGCCTGGACAATCATTTTTTTTTTTTTTTTTTTTTTATTAAGTGTCAAGCAGAAGTGGTATGACGACAAACAACAACTCTTACAAACAAGAAAAAAAAGGAAAAAAAAGGAAAGCTCATTTAAGAAGTGAATTGTAAACAAAAAAAAAAAAAAACTAACATGAAACGGTTCGTTTATACAAGTTAAAGTTTTTTTTTCCTTTGAATTTTTGCATCGTACTAATAATGATAATAATAATAATAATAATAATAATAATAATAATAATAATAATAATAATAATAATAATAGTAATGATGATGATGATGATGATGATGATGATGATGACGAATGAAAAAATGGGCGCGGGGTGTTAATTTTAATATTTGATAAAACCGCGTCTGTAAATATTATTATTTTATTTATTTAAGAAAAAAAAAACCAAAAATTGAAATTTCCGCGTTGATATAATTTAAACATTATTATTGTTATTATTATTATTATTATTATCATTATTATTCGATTACTACGTCAGAGTAATAATTTAATAATTTTATTTAAACAAAAAAAAATGAAAAAAGAAAAAGTAAAAAAAAAAACTTACCCGTCAATATGATTTAACCATTAAATAATTTCGGATTCACGTTTTCCCCCCCTCTCTTCCATTTTTATTCACTTTTTTATTGATTTATTATTATTATTATTATGTATTTATTTATTTATTTACTTATTTATTAAAAATGATAAACACGCATTTCCTTTTTATTCCAGAACCTGAAAAAAAAAGAAAAAAAATTAAAATTAAAATTAAAAAAAAAAGTTTTCTCTCGCTTCGTAATCAAAAAAAAAAAACTGCGATAATAATAATAATAATAATAATAATAATAATAATTATTATTATTATTATTATTATTATTACGTAAACTGTGACGTCAAAAATATTTTGAAAAACACAAATAAATAATAAATAACTTTTTTTTACTTTTTTTCGAATTATAAGTAAAAGAAAAATAAAAAAGTAAAAAGTAAAAGGGGGGAAGGAAAAGAAAAAGGTTAAAAAGGGGTTTAGGTGTTTTCGGGGAGTAGGGGAGGAGGGGGAAAAGGTTTTAAAAAAAAGTCACTTAAACCCCTGATTTTCCCTGACCCTAATAAATTTTTTTTTAAGTATTAATAAAATGAAAAAAAAAAAAAAAATTTATGTGAAAATTTTTTTAGCTTTTAATAATATTGACAAAATGCATTTTTTCTTTTTTTTTCTTTTTTCTTCACCTCCCCCGCTTCCCCTTCCTTCCTCACCTCCCCCTTCTTCGTCCCCTCCTTTTTTTTTATTCATTTATTATTTATTTACATTTTTTTTTTTTTAAATATTATTATTATTATTATTAAAAAAAAAAAGTAAACAAATAAATAAATAAAAATAAAATTACTCGTTTTGAAAAAACCAACGTAATAAAAAAAAAAAATTAAAATTAACCTTTAAAACTCTCCAGTTTAATGTTTTTTTTCTTTTTCTTTTTTGAAGTATTATTTTCTTTACGACAATAATATTTTCCTGGAAATTATATACTCTGGAAAAAAATTTTATACTAAAAAAATACACAACAATAATAATAATAATGATAATAACAACAAATTTCAAATAATTATTTCTTTGAAAAAAAAAAAAAAAAAAGAAAAAAATCAAATTTAACTTTTCACTTTGTAACTTTCTTTATAGCCTTTTCATTCCCCATTTTCTCCCTACCTATTCATCCCCACCCCTTACACTCCTTTTCAATCCTTTTTCCTTCACCCTTATCCCCTCCCCATCATTTTTAAACTTAAATTACAAAAAAAACTTTTTTTCTTGTTATTTATTTATCACATTCGACGACAACGACAGAAAAGAAATGATTTTTTTTTTAATTGTAAAAATTAACTTTTTTAATTAATTTTTTTTTTCTTACTTACTTATTTATCTAAAAAAAAAAAATAATAATAATAATAATAATAATAATAATAATAATAAAAGCAATTGTAGGAGATTTATAAATAAAAAAAAAAAACAGAAGAAAACGTCATCTTGGAATTTTAAACTTCATTTGAATAATGTTTTTTAAAAAACAAAAGTTTAATTTAAATACATTTACCGCAAGCTAAACATAAACAAAACCGTTTTATTAAGAATACATTTTTTTTCAAAATGTATTAATCGAATATGAAATTTTCATTAATTATGAATGAATGAATGAATGAATGAGTGAACGAACGTTTGAACGTCGTTTGTCGTCGGATGTTTTAATGTCTTTTTCTTGTTTTTATTTGTTTAAATTCATAGAGTATATAAATTTTCTTTTAAAATTTGAATGAATAATTTATTTAAAAAAAAAAAAAATCACTGCAAAGAACTTCATTTTAAATAAATTTTAATCTGGAAAATATTTCACGTTAATTAAGCTAATAATTTTACGAGAGTAAAATATGATCATTTTGGTCCAGAGACAGATCATCTGATCACAGATGTTGTTGTCACCTGAGCCCGGTTGATGAGGAGTTGGAAAAATTCCTTTTCCGTCGGATGACGTGAATCTGGGAAAACTTATTAACCCTTATTCCCAAGAAATTGAGTAAAAACTTGGAACGACTCCTGGAAATCCTCAGACAATTTATTCTGATTAAAAATGATGATAATAATAATAATAATAATAGTATAGTTAAAAATAAATAAATAAACGATGCAGAAAGCGTGACGTTTACATTAATAACAAAAAATTTTATTTTGTATTTTTTATCAAATTAATTTTTTTTTTATTTTGTTTAAATAAAAAAAAAAAAAAAAAAAAAAGGGAAATTTTCCGACGTAGACGACAGGAAAATGCGACGCAAAAACCTACAACAAAAATGAAACAAAAAAAGAAAAAAAAAATGTTCAATTTTTCAAATTCCTTTATTTTCTTCGTCTTTTTTTTTTCTTTTTTTTTTCGTTGTATTGTTCGGATATTAAAAAAAAAAAAAAAAAAAAAAAAAAAAAAAAAGTAGAAACCTTTTAATAGGATTAAAATTTTTTGAAAAAGTAAAAAGGAAAGAAATAAAAAAAAAGAAAAAAAAATTTGAAACCGTAAAAATTTGTGGGGGCAAAAAAAAAAAAAGAAAAAAATTATTTTCAAATTAACAATCTTTTGATTTATACGAATTTTAATTAATTTATTATTTATTGATAATAATAATAAATTTTTTTTTCCTTTCTTTTCGTTTTTTTATTTTTCCACAATTTTTTCAATTTTCGTTCACTTAAGTAATTATCCCGCCTTAAAAATTGATACAAATTAAAAAAATTTTCTTTTCCAAAAAAAAAAAAATTCTCCATTATTACTATTATTATTATTATTTTCACTCATGATCACGACAATTTATCTTAATGTTTGTCGGAGCTTTTCCAACATTTATTGCAAGTTTCTACCCGATCCCTAAGGAATAAATGCCTGAATATCAGTGATGCTGCATTCGTCTTGTTATATAACCTATGACATCACAACAATTCTTGTAAATCTCAATGAGACCATATTGTTCTATGTAAACGAGTTATCTCCTGTACTCCTGGGCTCCAGTGACTGACAATTGTGGAGGCCAAAAACAGGAGAAGTGAAATTTACAACCTTGTCAAAAGCTTACTCAGGTCAACAGATTTGTTTTAATTCTGGTCTTTATTTTGTTTTCATTTTGCTATATTACAATTATTAATCTATTATCATATAACTAATGTCAATAAACTATATCAATACTTAATTTTCCTACTATTTCCCCCTTTCATTATTTTCCCTCATGCATTCCATCTTTAATGTATGCACAGCATTCAAATTACAATTTTGTGCCTTTAAACTTATGTAATCTGAAGGCAGTTGTATTTTTCTAACTTTAAATGAAATTAAAAGAGAATTTTACACTAAACATGTGGTAAAATATGTTATAATGAATCAAACTAACTTTAGAAAAGGGTTAAGGTAATGTACAATCAATATATTTACACTTAAATCAGGAGTACAAAGATTTTACATCCACCTGATGCAATAAATTAATTAATTACAAGTAATTTCACTAAACTACCTTCATTTTTATTTAGTGTGACAGAAGGTATTTATCTCAACTAATTATAATCAAATCAAGAAATGTAAAATTATTGAATGCAATCTGTTGTGTCTTTTCATAATACCTTACACTAAAATCAATTATTATATAGATTACCAATTCCCCCTGGCTTTGATTTAGATTTATAGAGAGTATCACACCATCTGTATGATACAGGATGTTATAATGAGACAAACTGATTCAAGAAAAGGCCTAAACAACAACCTACAACCAGTAAATAACCCTTAAAGATTAGAAAATTGAAATTTGCACACTGAGTTATATATATCAAATCAATTATTAGTAAATATTTTTATTAATTTACTCCAATTTTGGTTTTTTATGATGAAATGAAAAAGATATTTAGTTAAACTAACTATAATTAACCAAATAAATGTAAAATTTTAAAACATTTTTGATTTTTTTGACCATTTTGGCTCCATTTCATTGTCAGCCTAACATTTTTGCAAGTGAAATTTAAGACTTAAAATGATGTACTTATCCGTAACAATAAGATGTACTGAATCATCTTCTAAGGTTTCTCGTCGGCCATTATTCCTTTTGTCACATGACAAACCGTTGACAATTTGTAAACTTAAACTTAAACTTAAAATAATACAATAATTACTAAATAATATAAAAAACTAATTACACCACAATAAACTAGACTAAATAACAAAACTTTTGATACATAACTTATAAATAAATCGTTAAATAAAACTATTAAAATTAATTAAATAATCAGACATGATCGTAAACACATGTTAACCGTTGTTGCACTCACGCGCCCTCTATTTTATTTACCATCATCATTATTATTAAAATGTTTGAGGAAAATCGTAGAAAGTGATTTACCGCCGTTTTTTTCCCGGTTAAACTTTTTATAAAAACATGTATTATTCCAAAAAAAAAAAAAATCTTTGACCCAAATTTTTAGAAAATTTCTATTTCATTTCTTTTTTGTATTTTACTCAATAAAAAAAAAAAAAAGAGTAAAAGGAAAAAAGGAAAATTGTGAAAATCCATTGAAATAAATAAAAAGGCGAAAGAAAAAAGAAAGAAAAAGTATCCATAAAGGTTCCTTAAGGCTTTTAATTATTTCACAATTTCTAATAAAAAAAAAAAAAGTAAATAATTCGTGTCGTTAGATTTAATGAACAAAAAACACGATTGCCAACTGTTATTTAATTAAAAAAAAAAAAATATAACGGAAATTCTAAAATCGTTATTTTACCGTGATTTACAATTTTCTATCTCTCTCTCTCTCCCTCTATTTTTTTTTATTAATAAATTTTATTACGTAATAACTTTTATAAGTATATATATATAAATATATTTCGATATATACGATTTAAAATTAAAGGTAATGAAATAAAAAATCGTCGACGACGACGACAACGATGACGACGGTGACGTCGACGTCGATGACTACGACGACGATCGATAACAAATATATTTATATATATCGTTGATGAGAGAAAAGGTATTAAAAGGAACAAAAAATAAAATAAAATAAAATAAAAAAGGTTAAATTTTTTTTCCTTTTTAAAAGGAAACATTTTAAAACGTTTTCAATTTCCTGTCTCGCGTTACCCCCAAAATAAAGAAAGAGAGAGAGAGAGAGAGGGAGGGAGGGGGTGGAAAGCGGAAGGCAAGGGGAGGGGGGATTTTAAAAGGAAAATTAAAAAAAAAAAAAAAAAAAACAAAAAAAAATTTTTTTACGACGACGAATAAAAATAAAAAGTTTAAAAAAAAAAAATTGGAGAGAGGAAAGTGGGGGGAAACCGGAAACTCAAACTGACGAATGTTTTTTTTCGTTTATTATTTAAAATAATATTAATAATGATAATAATAATAATTAAAATACGTTTAAAAAAAAAAATTTTTTTTTCCGATTCGTTCCTTTGTCGTCTTCGTCGAATAATGTCGATGGTTATTAACAATAAGAAAATAAATGAAAATCTATTTCCGGTTTTTCCCAATATAAACTCGGGATTATTTTTAGTGGAAAAAACAGGAACGAATCGGGACATTCCCGATTTGTTACCATCGTTCCTGCATCTTCCACAGAGTCCGCGAATTTCCGGAGAGAGAGAGAGAAAGAGAGAGAGATGCCTGGGGTCGGGAATCCCACAGGTCTGTTCCTGTTTGAACGAGCTGAAATTGTACTCACGACTCTCAACTTTTTGGGTTCCAACCTGTCTACTTCGGGCTTTCCCAAGGCATTCAAGTTGGTCTCCCCCAAAACATCCTCTCTACCCAGCCTCCAAGTAGTTGGATTACAGGAGTACACCACCACCACCACCCTCCCCTCCGAACAGTTTTTTTTGACGCACGTTAATAAATCCGGCGTTTGGTTAATTTCAATAAATTCTTTTTGTTTTAAAATTCAATCAATTAATTAATAATTATTTATTAACTTTCTTTTTTTTTTTTTATTCAATCGAAAAAAAAATACAAACGATGGTAATTAATTACAATAATAACAATAATAATAATAATAATAATAATAATAATAATAATAATAATAATAATAATAATAATAATAATAATAATAATAATAATAATAATAATAATAATAATATTTTAATTAAAATCTTTTTAAAGGATTTAAAAAAGAACGCTGTCGTGATTGTTTAAATGAAAATTTTCTCATTTATTTATTTTAAAAAAAATGTTTATGTAATAATTTTCATTATTATTAACCATTCGTAAAAATTTATTTATTTCTTTATAACCACGCACACACACACACACTCCTTTTTATAGTTGATAATAAAAAAAATAATTTGTAGATAAATAAACCAATTTTTTAAATTAATTGGGAGGAGGAATGGGGCAAAAAAAAAGAAAAAAAAAAGTTTTTGATTACGAAAAGTTTTGAACTGAAAAACTAACGCCGCCGCCATTTTTTTTCCAAATTTTAGAATTTCTGGAAAAGTTTTTCTTTATTTTTTTTAGCAAAAAAAAAAAAAAAAGCGAAAAGCTAAAAAAAAATCGCTAACTTTTATTTATTTATTTATTTATTTACCAATAATTGTTTAAACTTTTACTAATAAAAAAAAAAAAATTTTATTATTCGTACATTCCAAAAAAAAAAAATTTAAACAATTTCGAAATTTTAAACATTCGATTCCAAATGATAATGATAATAATAATAATAATAATAATAATAATAATAATAATAATAATAATAATAACAATAATAATAATAGTAAATTTTTACGACTCTTTTTTACTGCACGCAAATTATTTATTTATAACTCATATGAATGTTAACAAAAAAAAAAGCGTTTTGTATAAAATCACCAAAGCCGTAATTATTATTATTATTATTATTATTATTATTATTATTATTATTATTATTATTATTATTACTATTATTACTGTCACGACAGACGATGATTGTCGTTTAAAAATTATTATTATTATTATTATTATTATTATTATTAAAATTAATTTCTTGTATTTTTTTTTCGTTTGGGTGTGTTCGAATGATGCGAAATAAAAGTCGTTAAAAAAAAGTGACCTTCACCTCGATTCGACCTTAAATAATAAAATTCTAGTAATTGCTGGAGAATTTTTTTTTGTCCAGTTTTATTATTATTATTATTAGAATTAAACCAAATAGTTTTCCCGAATGGCATTTTTCTTTATTTAAATAAAAAAAAAAATTAATTAAAAAGGAGTGAACTCTAGAGGTCTTTTCTTCTCCTCCTCCTCCTCACCCTTCCCTCCCCCCGGGACGGTTCGCTATGATGATGATATCAGCATCATCATCATCATCATCATCATCATCATCATTATTATTATTATTGTGATAAGGAAAAGAAAATTTCAACGAATGGAATGAATGGTGAAAAAATAAAAAAAAAACGTTTACTAAAAACGCGCGTTTTTTCCCTATAACTAAATATATATATATAAAATTTAATATTCAAAACTGCTCCCGTCTTAGCTATTCGTTTTCATTTTTAAAGTCAAAATGAAAGGTCAAAGGTCAAATGTCAACACGGATTTTATTAAGGTTTTCGATTTATATTTTCTTTCGTCGTAAGGAAAAAAAAAAAGTAATAATAATAATATCAATAAGGTCAACGAACCGGTCGTAAACTCGTCGGTTACATCGTCGCTCACACGCACGCACACGCACACACGATGCTACGTAGAAATTAATTGAACGCGCACTCACGCACCTCAACACACTCTCTATGAAATTCGTAAAAAAAATGTCGTTAATTAACGGTTTTTTGCTGTTGTTGTTATTGTTGTTTAAAATTACATGACAAACACGGATCATTTTCGAGGTAAAAATAATTTCATTTTGGGGAGTGGGGGTGTCTGGAGATTAAAACGTACTAGAGGGATTACGATGATGATGATGATGATGATGATGATGATGATGAT
>NW_002987834.1:720644-763796 GCF_000006295.1 Pediculus humanus corporis
TTTTCTTTTCTATCATTGTTTCCGGTGAATTGTTTTCAATGTCGATGAAACAATTCCGTATTGTTTTCAAATTTTTAATTTAATATGACGCCATTTTAAAATAAAAAATGAAAGTTTTTAAATTCCTTTAAAATTTTCTTTTTTTTTTGTTAAGTTGGTACATTCTTTAAAAAAAAAAAAAACAAAGGAGGAACAACAGGTAGGTGGTGGTGGGGATGATGGTAGATGTGGGAGTGATGTGGTAAATTGAAAAATTAATTTTTTTTTCATTTTGCGTTAACCCAAAAAAAAAAAAAAAATTATTTACTTATTTATTTATCCCCCATCGCCATGTTTTTTTTCTTTTATAATCTTTTGTAAAATTTTTCTTTTTTAATTTTTTTTCTCTATTGAAAAAAAAGAATAGAATCTTCATTGTTTGCATAAATAATAATAATAATAATATTTTTTCCTTTTTTAGACGTACGAAGGATTAGATGTAAAAAAAAAAAATTAATTTAATTATAATAATAATAATAATTTCTTTTCGTTTATTAATTACGCTACAAAAATAATTAAAACAACAACAACAAACGCAACCACGACGATAACGATGACGACTATTGTGATAAAAATAATAATAATAATAATACGTAAAAAAAAAAAAAAAATATAAATCACTTTTCTTTTTTTTTTATATTAAACGATCAACGTTTTCGTTTGTTTTTGTTTGTTAAATCGATTTGATTTTTTTTCTTTTCAATCTCAAGTATTGCGTAAAATTATACAGGTTGTTGTCGTTGTTGTTGTTGTTGTCGTTTTTGTTGCGTGTTAAAAATAAGACAAAATTTAATATATAAAAACGTCAAAAGAATTTCTTTCTTTTTACTACAATAAATGATGTCACAGCATAACCGAGAAAAATAATATGAGTGTGTGTGTGCGTGCGCGTGAACGTTTGTGTATATGTGTATATGCGTATATAATAAACACGATTTGAGTTCAAGACGGTTGAAAACTAAACAAATTTTTTTTTTTTTTTTGTTTAAAGTTATTCGAGGCGAAAAAAAGAAGAAGAAAGAGGAAAAAAAAAAATTTTTTTTTCTTCTTCTAATGTTTTTACGAGATTTTTATTATTCAAGTTAACCAAATAAAAAATTCAAAACTTTTGTCTCCCCTCCCCTCTCTCTCCCCTCCCAACCTAACCTCATCTCACTTCCCGTTACTATTATTATTATTATTATTATTTTTTTTTTTTTAATTGACTCATTAATGACGACGAATTCGAATTCATTGTCCATGCAAATGATTATTCTTTCGGAGAGTTTTAATTATTATTATTATCATCATCATCATTTACATGAAATGGGAAACAAATTCTTCATAACGACGTTTTAATTATTTCATTTTAATAATAATATTAATAATAAAATCAAATATAACGAGGATAACGAAGGGGGGAAAAAAAAAAATTTTATATATGTACATCTATATATATAACAAAAAATCAATAAAACAGGATCGGGAAATAAATTTTATTTTTTTATTTTTTTTATTAAATTTAAATTGACCCGTTGCGAACATTATTAATAATTGACACGATGTATTTTTTTTATATTTCGACACCCGCGTATCATTATTACTTTTCATTAGGAATGAAAATTCACGCGCGTTATTTTATAATTACGCCAACGAAACGTAATAATAATAATAATTTTTTTCGTACTCCTTCCCTAGGGTTCGATTAATAAAATTTTACTAATAATAATAATGATAATGATAATGATGATAATTGGAAAACGTTTAATTTGTCATTATATGGATAATAATAATAAATAATTAGGGAGAAAAACTCGTTAATTTTTTTTTTTCTGTTTGTTGTTGTTTGTTTGTTTTCGTGCGAGTGATTCATTCAAACGATTAAATAATTAAACGGCGTTCGTTAATGATAATGATATTAATAATTATTGTTTAAAAATTACGCGCGTAAATTTAAAACTGACGAAACGACGACGGATTTGATTAAACAACAATCTGGATAAAAAAAAAAAAAAAATTTTTTTTTTTTCGGGTTTTAAAACGGGAATTTTAAAACCGCGATTGTTTGTTTGTTTATTTGTTTGTCGTTTTATCATTCTTATCATCTCTCTAATCATTCGATTAAATTATTTAAAAAAATTTTTAAATAATAATTTTTAATTCGTGAACAAATAAAAAAACAAAAACGTGTAAATTATAAAAAACATTGAAAAAAATTTTTTTTCATCGCTCATATCATTAAAACATTTAATAATTTAATCATTATCATTATCATTATTATTATTATCATTTCAAAAAAATTATTTTTTCATTCAAAAATGTTTTTTTATTACCCCTTTTTATTAAAAATATTTAAAACCATCCTAACAATAAAAAATTTAAAATAAAAAAAAAAAAAAAAAAAAACTTACCGGATTTTATAAAATATTCACTTCACGATTAAAAAAAAAATAATAATAATAATTATCACGTAATATAAATCACTGGAAAATGATAATAATAATAATAATAATTTTAGTCCCTCGAAAAATAAAAAAAATTCCAGTTAACACAAACACAAAAAAAAAGGAAATTAAAAAATAAAATAATAAAATGCAATAATTCAGTCTGTGTATGTGACGACGTGTCGAAAGCAACTGTGCAGAATTTTAAAGATGGAATTCTACAGCGCAGAGTAAATGAACAAGAGAGAGAGAGAGAGAGAGAGAGAGAGAGGGAGAGAAAGAGAGAGAGCAAAATCGGTTGGTTTTTAGTGAGGAAAAATTTTTTAATAAGGTTTAACACGCGAGCGCGGAACCTTTACGGGGAATAATACGAAAGAAAGAGAAAAAGAGAGACAGATAGAGAGAGAGAGAGAGAGAGAGAGAGAGAGAGACAGAGGGAAAAAAGGAAAACGAGAAAAAGAATAAGAAAAACTCGACAGTTGAATAAAAAAAAAAAAAACCTTGAATGAAGTCATCTGCTTTTAATTAGCCCACGCGATTACGACCATGTTTTCGGATAGAATTTTTTTGAGGAGGGACCTCGGGGAGGGAGGAGAGGGAAGAGGGGTGGGAGGAGAACCATCACGTCCATACTTAACATATGAAAAAAAAATAAATTTCTTTCTTTCTTTCATTTTTTTAAATGAAAGTGTTTTTAATTCGATACGCATAAACCATTTAAATAATTTTTTTTTAAACAATAAATATTATTATCATTATTATTATTATTATTATTATTATTATTATTATTATTATTATTATTATTATTGTATTACCGCGGGAGAATAGTAATAGAAAAAAAAGAAAGAAAACGTTATAGTTATTTTAAATTGTATCCAAGGCAACAACAAAAATTAATTCAGGTTTTGACATGCAATATCTAAATCTTTCTTCGCACATGTAATTCACACAAACAATGTTTAAATTAAAATTACTCTCTTCCCCCCACTCTCCCTCTTACACCTTTTTCTTTATTATTATTAAGGGACTACATACCATTCCTCTTTACAATTATTTCCACTGGGGGGAAGAGGAAAAAAAAAGAAAAAAAATTAAACACATTAAATTTCTTTTCTTTTTTTTTTCCTCATACGATTTCCTTATAAGAACGACATAAATAAAAATAATAATAATAATAATAATAATAATAATAATAATAATAATAATAATAATAATAATAATAATAATTGCCGAAAAAGGAAAAAAAAAGGTTTTGAAAGGTTTGTTTATTTTTTTTAAAGCTGAAAAAAACAAAAATCCAAATAATTTAAATTAAAATTAAAAAAAATTTATTTATTTTTTATTTATTCGGAAAAATTATTATCATCATTATCATCATCATTATCATGATTATTATTATCATATATATATATATATATATATATATATTTTTTTTTTTTTTCTTATCGTCTTATTAACAAAAACAAAAAAAAAAATTAAATAAAACAATAAAAAAAATACTGAAAAATTACAAATGTGTGTGTAAAACATCGAAAAGGAAGAAAAAAAAAAAAACTAGTCAATCAATCAATCAATCAATCGGGTGCATAGTTCTGGTCCCAAAGACCAGCATAAAAAAATATTATCATTATTATTATTAATTTTCTTTTTTTTTTCGTCATCTATCTAAAAACTATCATATATATATATATTTATTTATATTATATTTTTTTTTATAAATTTACATCAATAATTTAATAATAATAATAATAATAATAAATATATACAATCTTTAACGAAAAGAAATAGAAAGAGAGATAGAATGACGTACTGTGTGTGAGAGAAAAAGAGAGAAAAGGAGTAAAAAAAAAAAAGCTGAGATTTTCTAGATGACCCTGTGTTTTACACTCTTATATATATATGTACAATTTTGGTATAATTTTCCCTTTTTTTCCAATATTGAGCCTTTTATTATCATCATCATTATTTTTTAATAAATATATATTAATTATTTATTATAAATAAATAAATAAAAAAATAGGAATGGTTGAAATTTCAACTTTGATTATTACGATGATGATTTTAGACTCGGATATTTAATATTTTCCAATTTTTTTAAAATTCAATATAAAAAAGGTAAAAGCGAATCGAATGGAGGGGGTGAAGGGAGGGGAAGAAGTAAGAAAAAGGTAAAGGGGATACGACAAAGGGCAACCTTTGGTTATCAATTTTACACGTTATTACACAAAATTATATACACACACGCACATACACGCAAGCTGATGCGTTTGAATTTAAAAAATACTTCAACCGACTAAAACCGAATTAAAATTCAAATAAATCCTATCATTATTATTATCATCATCATCATTTCACGCTAGTATTATTGAATGAAAAAAAAAAAAAAATTAATGCCGCGAAAAATAATAATAATAATTAATAAACGTAAAAAAACAAAACGCGCTTTTTTAATTAGATCGTTACTAATAAATTTGTACGGGCGTGTGTACTTTGTTTACTTAGTACGTTTTGAGTACACGTGTACTTTAATTAAGAGTACGAAATGAGTGCGCATAAATGGGGGAAAAAAAAATGGCGGAAATATTGGGAGGTAATAATTAATACAAATTTTACATGTAAATGGAATGAATAAACAAAAAGTTTTTGTGAACAATATACCAACGAAACAAACGCATCAACAAATTGAACCAACAAACAACAAAACTATTCAACAACAACAACAAATAATAATAATAATAATAATAATAATAATAATAATAATAATTTTTTTTACAATTTTCACATTTCGATATTTTGTACAGATTCATCGTGTTTTTAACTATGTTTTAAAGCTTCGTAAATTAAATTTGTTTATCTATTTATTTATTTATTAACAAATAAATAAATAAATAATTTAGGCAATAAATTTAAAAACGATTTGTGTCGAATGTTTTGGTCGAAGAGCAGAGCAAAAAATTCTTTTCAATAATTAATAAATAAATAAATAAATAAACTTTAATTATTTTTTTTTTCTTTTTTTTGTTCCCCAACCAACTTTCGCCATTAATACACACGAAAAAAATTTTTTTTTTTTTTTTTTTTACTATCGTCATAGAGTATAAAAATATATAACTGCTTATAAAAATAATAATGATAATAATAGTAATAATAATAATAATAATCATTTACATTATCTTTTTTCTATCTATAAAAATATTCAATGACTTTATTATAAATATATATGCACACCACCGACTACAGGAAAAACAAAAAAAAAAAAAAAAGATGGCGGTGCATTTCGATTGAATAATAATAATAATAATTATAACTACAACAACCCACAGCCGACGGCGATTTTCAATTCGATGGGGGAGGGAAGGGGAGGGAGAGAGATAGAAAAAGGGAGGTACAAGGGATTCATTCATATTTTTAAGCAGCCATATTTGAAAATCACACCTACCGAACAACAACAACAACACCACTTTTCTCATCATTCGTCGATTTCTACACTCGTTTCGTTTGTTTGTTTGTTTTGTTTTTTTTTTCTTTTGTCATTTCATACGTATCCGGTATCGACGATATCTTCTTCGGATGAATCCAAATGATTCGACATTGCTTTTTCGAGCCAGTGTTCTTTATTACGAAGCACACCATCGACCAAAGGTTTCAACTTATCTGACAACATGGCAAACGACTACAAACAGCAACAAAAAAAAAAATTTTTTTCTAATTAAAACGATGCCCCAACACACTACTCAAAGTGACCGCCTTATCAATCAACTCTCATAAAAATCATTATTATTATTATTTCTTCGAACGAATAATAATAATAATAATAATCATTTTCGAAAGGTAATAATAAAAACAAAAAAAAAAAAAAAAAACGCGCGCCTACAAACCTCGTATATGGGCAAACAAATGGAATCGATGAAACCGACTTGCATGAGCGGCAACTGATCTTCTTTTTCCCTGTTCATTATATCCTGTTTAAAAAAATATTATCATCATCATCATTATCAATAATGATATTTACCTTTCGACAAAAAAAAAAAAAAAAATAATCAAAACAACTCACGATCGGAGTGATATTCAATTCTTGTCTTTCGATGTCACCCTGTTCGAAAAATTCACACGTCACCAATTCTGCCACCTGACAAAGAAGAAAAAAAAAAAAATTTCGTCAGGCTAAAAACATTTTCCTTCTGGCACAAAATAATGATGATACCTACCCTTTTTTCAACCTCCCAAGGTTTCGTTATAGCTGCCAAATCGCAAACCGTCATTATCATGGCTCTCAATAATTCTCTATGATCATCTCTTGCCCAATTGTACGAAGATGATTTGACGAGAGAGAGAAAAGCTCCTCGTTTTCTATTGTGACAACAACAAAAAAACAAAAAAAAATTATTTTTTCATTCGGGACACACACAACCACCGACATTTTCCCCCACAACAACAGCAAGAATAAATCATTACCTGAAATAAACGGCAAGATCCGTTGACAATATGGCGTCTTCTAATATTTTAATTATTCTCGCGTATTCGTCCGACGACACGTTGCTCAATATTTGATTCCCTTGACTGTTCAATATCATAATGCATTGATCAAAGTGATGATGTTCCATCGTCGATGTCGAATATAATTGGGCAAGAGGAGAAGATGCTCTGACAAAAACCAAGTATTAGTATTATTATTATTACATACACATAATTTTTTTAAAAATTTCCATTCGTCACCCGATTTACTACCCACTTGATTTGAAACGAATTGTTTGTTCCCCGATGATCCAAATCGTGACACAGGCACGCTATTATTAAAGCTAAACATTCAATTTCACCGAAAATTTTCCACCATTGAGTCACCTGACGATTTTAATTTATTATTTTAATTTTTTTTCGAAAAAATATTTGTCAGGAAAATAAATAATAATAACCGCGTCGTCAACTCACCGTCAATATTGCAAACATCATTTGCGCGACGTTAAAAGCGTGCCTCCAATTGTGATACGTGACGTTTCTGTAATTTTTTTTAACGCTTAAAAGCCATCTGCAAAGAACCTCATAATCGATATGAAACCTTTCGATAAAATCTAAATCTAGGAACATTCTTAAGCAAGCCTAAAAAAAAAAAAAAATAAAAAAAAGGACATGTGTGAAACGCGCGCGCCTATGCAAAAAAAAAAAAAAAAAAAAAATTAATTTACCTTGAGAGTTTCGTCATCACTCATTTCTATATCGTCGAAATTGAAATCGTGAAGTTTGAAAAAGTGTGCCGAAGGTACTCTAAGGCTCTGTAAAAAATAAAAAAATTTTCATTTTCATTTTTTTAATTGTTTGTTGTTGTTGTCGTCACAAAACAAACCTTCAGTCTTTGTGCGTCCTCCAAAGACGCCGATGCATGGTAACTAAGAATCTCTAGGGTCACGTTTTGTTTTGCCATTGCTATCACAGCCTTTTCGTACCTGTAAAAAAAAAAATAATAATAATAATCAATTATTTTTCCGATTTTCCTTTTTGCAAGTAAAGTAAAGCCGCACTCACATGTGGGTATTGTGTATTCCCATTCCACAGAAAATGGCAAAAGCTTCGACAAAATTCTCATCGTTTTTGGTAAAAACGAGATCATCAAATTTATTTATGAGCTAAAAGTATTAAAAAAATAAATAAACAAATTGAAAAACAAAGAATTATTATGTCACGCGCGAGCGTGACATTTTCTTTTTCTCACCTGAATCACTCCGATTATTTGCCCTGAGGAATTCTTTATGGCCATGCATAAAATGCTTTTGTGACGAAACGAACCACCTTCGTCAACAGACGGATCAAATCTTTCATCTTCGTACGCATCTGCTATGTTCACGGTCTGAAAACAAAAACAATTTGACTTCCTGTCGCCCTTTTTTTTTACTTCCGGTAAAAATAAATAATACGAACCTCTCCCGTCGTCGCGACGTAACCCGTGATCCCAACATTTATTGGAAACCTGCTTTCGAAAGGGCTGCAAAGGTGGAAGAAAATAAGAAAAAAAAATTATTATTATTATCGTTATTTTTCGTACGAAAACTTCGAATTTCCCCCTCCCCCGATTCTCCTATCTCCCGTACCTTGTTCTCGCATCGTTTTCTTCAACTTCCAAATCGCTTGCTTCGAAATCGAAAACTCTTGAAAAACTACCCTTGGACGCTTCGTGTACGAGTAATACCTTAAAATAAAATTACAAAAACCTTAAATTAAATTAGTTGAGGGGAGGGGTGGGCGAAATTTTTTTTTTTTTTTTTTATATACCTGAACTCTCTGACACTGAATCAGGGATTGAGTGTGCGTCAATATCCTGAAGACCATGTGTTCCATCGTGCTTTGTTCTTCGAATATCATGCGGGCAAGATCCAAAAGGACTTGATTTCTTTTGACTTCCAATTGACTTTTTTCATAGAGCTGCGCGTTTTTCAAACCGATTCCGCAAAATTGTAGGTAACTAGAAAATACTTTTTCGTCTGCTTGCGTGAAAGACGAATCGTTTGACTTGTTGATCACCTAAAAAAACGAATCGTCATCATCATCATCATCATTACACCTTCATCATTATTTTCTTAAAGTGATTTTACCTGGGCTACACCGAGTACGTCACCGTTGATATCTTTTATAGGCATGCATAAAAGCGTTCTCGTTTTGTATCCCGTCCTTGCATCTATATCGTGATTAAAACGATCGTCCTGAAATGAAAAAATAAATCCACGCCATTATCATCATTGTCACCATTATTATTATTATTCTCGTTGCCGTTTTAACTGACGATTTATTCTTAACTTAAGAAGATTATAAAGAAAAGCGTTTCGTTTCTTTCTACTAAGATTAACAAAAAAAAAAAAATCCCAAACGATTTCGATTTATATATAAAATTCGTAAAAGCTCGCGAAAAGAATTAAAAACCAAATTGATAATAATAATGATAATGATAATAATAATAATAATAACGATGATAACCTTTGGAAAAATAAGAAAAACAAAAACAAAAAAAAAAGACCAATCCGACCCTCAACTATTTAAATTGGGAGAGGGCTCTTCTTTTTTCTTTTCCGGCGACTTTCCCGAGGGACAAGGGAGGGGGGCGGGAGATTTTTTCCCCCCGAAACTTTTCTAAAACTTTTGTTGGGTTTTTACAAAGGCCGTTAACGAAGTTAACGAACGCAAAAAAAACCTGTTGCTCACGTGCGGCGCTTCGACAAAAAAATACAAAAAAAAAAAAAAAAAACCTCAAATATTTTATTCACGAAATTTTTTCTAAAAAATTTTTTTTTTTGGTTTCCGTTTTTCTTCCCTTCCCTCTTCTCCTCCTACTTCCCCCTACCCCACGTTTATTTAAAAAAATAACCCTACGCCGATGATAATAATAATTGATGATTGATGACGATGATGGTTACGTAAAAATGACAGAACCCAAACGAAATCTCGCGTCCCTGAAAAAAAAAAAAAAACTCCCCACTGGAGGCTGAGCAAAAAAAAAAAAAAACTTTTTGTTGTTGTTTGTTTGTTGTTGTTGTTGTTGTGTTTCTCCCTTTTTTAAATTCAATTCACGATTTTATACCAAAAGGCAAAATAAATGAAATTTCATCCGTGTAATCGAATTAAAATTTATCAATGAGTAGGAAATTTTGCGTTCGTTTAGTAAACAAAACGCAATCATTTTAACTTGGCCAAAAAAACGGGAAAGTGGGGGGGACCACGAAACGTTGGGTTTCCGTAAAGTTTTATTTTTAACCATTTCCCCCCAATGCCTAGCTAGCTTTCGTTAAATAATTTTTTTTTTTGCGTGTTACCTTGTATGCGTCGGGTATGTTGACGGGTTCTCCGCTTTCCGCGACAAATCCGACGATTCCGGTCCCCCATGGAATTTTAATCTCTTCTTTTTTTTCCATTTCTTGAAGCGTGGATTTGGAACAAACGTCGAACAATTTCGATACGAGATACCTCGAATTGTTATTCGTGATGCATTTGTTGCACTTGATACCGTTTTCGCCATTTTTCGAACAGCACGTTTCGTGATTCCAACGATCTCCCTGGACTAGGAATAACGAACCACGATCCGCGTGCAGCAACATGCTCACGTTTTGTAGGATTTTGTGACAAAGAGACCGCACATCCAATTCGTTGCATATATCTTTCACCTGAGAAACGACAAGACATATTAATAATAATAATAAATTAAATTTTTTTTTTCGGTTTGGATTATCGAAATGAAACCGGAAAATTTTAGATGTAAAAGTAAAAAAAAAATCCGAGTCTCTTGTCTTACCAATTCGAAAATTAATTCTTTCTCGTCTAAATTTCTAAGCTCATGTCGAGATCTTCTCTGGGGTCTCCCGGATAAATGCGACGAAAATCCAATGTTTGATTGAACTCCGACGGATTGACCTTCGACGGGTGAACCCACGGATAAAAACGTCGGCGTGCCGTCTATGGTGTTGACGATGGGTTTCAAAAGTCCGCCTTTTTCAAATTCGTGGGCAGAGATCTTTCGGACGGGTGTTGTCGCCCCTGAATTGCCCCTGGACGATGAATTGCCCGTGGCACTGGGAACGGAGTGTTGCGCGTGAAGGAACGTTGGAGAGGCAGGATCGGCTGAATTTAAACTAGGCGTTGGCGTCGCATGCGATACAAGCCACGTGTCGACTATCTGTCGAGTTGCTTTACTGGAAAATATCGAACAAAAAAAATTAATCGAATGATTCGAATTTTTCCGCGCTTTTTTACTTTTTTTCCCAAACACCATCAATTCCGTTTCCGGTTTATTTTTAACAAAAAAAAATTTTTCTATCACGTCAATAAAATTCATTCAATTTTATTTTCGAAATCAATTAATAAACAAATTTGTTCATATTCATATTTACATTCACTCAATCATTCATTCATTCATTCATTTATAACGATGTCAAATGACTATAATAATAATAATAATAATTTTTTCTTCCTTTTTTTTTCGTAGCACGGAAAATGAAATTAATGATTGGAAAATTTTAAATGTCAGTTTACTTAACTTGAAAATTTCTTTTATAATAACTTGTCAGTCAAATAATAATAATAATAATAATAATAATGGCAAATTTCCTAAAAGTAATTCAACTGTTAACTTGAATTTGATGCATTCGGGGGGAGGGGGGAATCAACATCATCAGTCCGCGTGATGCAAAATATCATGAAAACGCGTCAAAAAGTTTTGGCAAGAGAGAAAGAAAAGGTCGCATGAAGAAGAAGAAAGAAAAGGGAATCGGAATAGATGAGGTTGGGAAGCAGACGACAGACTGTGTGTGTGCATGGGTGTGGGTGTGTAAGTGCTTGCGTGAAAGGTCGTACCTACCGCAAGAAGTAATCTTGGGCAAAGTCCGGGTGCTCGTCCAGCCATGCTTCCATGCGAGCATACTCGGGGTCGTAATAATACTTTCCCCCTGCATCCCCGCTCGGGGGAGCCACTGTCGTCGGAGCTGTTTCCGCCGTCATTCTGGGCTCCTCCACGCTCCGTAAGTGCAGGCCTGTCGACAGAAAAATATTATATATACATATTAATTCCTATTAATTTATGAATTAAAACTTTGAAAATTTCATCTTTTTTTTTTCTGATGACGATGATGATGATAATAATAATAATAATAACAGTTTTCAAAAGTTTTTTTTTTTTTTTAAATCTGACACGTGAACTTGGCGTCGATGGTCTTGTGACGAAATTTTTCTTTTTTGTTTATTGCGTCGTTTTGTATTTCCTCAATCAAATTATGTTTTGGTTGGTTGGTTTTTTGTCATTGGGTGGCCAATCTCTCTCTCTTTCTCTCTCTCTCTCTCTCTCTCTCTCTTTTCTGTTTAAAATTCGCTTTGTTACTACGTACATTGTGTCATTTTAAATCACTACAAAATCGTAATTTACACTCATCAATCAATCAAAGTGTAAATTGTTATTTACTACTACTACATTGAATAAAAAAAATCTCAACATTTTTCCATTTTGTTATTATCATCATCATTATTATTATCATTATCAATGTTATCATTTTTAAAACGATATTAATAATAATAATAAAATAAATTACGTATTTATATTCTGGCAATGACCACAGAAATTTTGTCTTCGATGACCCATATTTTTATTTGTAAAAATAAATATCTTATCGAATATTTTAGCATTACAACACGCACACACGCACTCACACACACATATTTTCGTAAAATAACATTTAAAAAAATAAAAAAAAAAGCAAAAAACAAAACAAATGGAAACTTAATCGCCGTTAAAAAAAAAAAAAAAAAATTTTTCCTTTTTTTTTCCTTTTTTTTTTCCTTTTTCTTTCCTTTTCATACTTTTAAGAAAGACGCAACAACAACCTTCGGCAAACAGAAATTCCATTATGAAACCCATCGATCCGTATGATATTCTAGGATATTTTTAGACTTTTTCCCCCGTTTCATCATCGAGAAAGCTTAATTAAAAGGCCTATGCATCCTAACAAAGTTAAAGAAAGAAAAAAAGTGAAGATTGAGAAGAGTTTCGAGAAAGAAAGAAAGAAAAGGTCGAAGGACACGGGTTCGATTCGGTCACTTCGTTTTCCTTTCCCCCCTTTTCCTCTCCCGTTTCTCCCCACCTACCCCTTTAACTATCCTTTTTTAAACGATTTCGTGTCACTCCTCTCTCTCTCTCTAGAAAAAAAAATATTTATTAATCCCTCCCCTCCCCTCCCGCCGCATAACAGGAAGTAATTGATTGGTCTTGATGATATACTTACTGAGGACAACACTTTTCCTTTTTGAAAAAGGTCTTCCGCACAGCCTTAAAGCATAAGTCATCCTTCTTCGAACCATTTTTATTTTAAAAAAATTTTTTTTTATAAATAAACGAATTTAAACGCGGTGTGTGTTATCCCACCATCATTATCATCATCATATTCCCAAAATATCCGGAAAAATAAATTTAATTCACTTTTTTTTTTACGATAAATTGTTTACGTATTAACTCACGATAATAATAATAATGATAATAATAATAATAACAACAGTAAAAAAAAAAATAACAAAACGAGACAAAACAAACAACCGGTAACAGTTTTCTTTCTGTTTTTCTTTCAATCGTTTCCGTTCTTCTTGTCTTTACTTTATGTTCGTTTATGTTTATGTTTTTTATTTATATATAAATTATGTTCGATTAAACAGTTATATGTTAAAACATAACCAACGTTAAACAGTTTTTTTTTTTTTTTTAATTTTCCTAAGAACTAAAAAAGTTACGATTAAAAAAAAAAATTCGCGGAGCTAATTCTCCTAAATTTTTTTTTTTTTCAGGGCGAACAACATTTTCAATTTTACGAGAATAAAAAAAAAAAAATAATTATAATTCAAATCGTAGAAACAAACAAATAAATAATGTTTAAATACGTAATACAACAACAACAAGAACAACAACAACCACAACCACAACAACAACAAAATTACAAGAAAAAAAATTGACCAGTTTCGATATGTTGATTAACAACGCAAATAAATGTTTTTTTTTTTAATTTTTGTTTTACGAGATTCTTCTACTGAAATTTATTATTATTATTATTATTATTTAAAACAATAAAATCAAAATAATAATAATAATGATAATAATGATAATAAAATCATTTTTATTTTAAATTCGATCGATTTCTAAATATTATCACATTATTTTATTCAAAAAAAAAAAAAAAAAAAAAAAAGAAAAAAAAGAAAAACGTGAGTTTAATAATGTCTGCTATCCAACTCGTCCCCCCCTTTTTTTCCTTCTCCCTCCTCCTCCGTATATTAAAATTATGGGAGGAAAAAAAAAAAAAATCTTATTTAAAATGTGAGCCACGTTCTTCAATTCTTTGGAAAGGAAAAAAAAAAAATAATAATAATGATAAAAACTATTCACTAATGGAAAACCGAAAGAAAACTCTAGAAAATCATTTTTTTCCCCATTTTTATAACAATAATAATAATAATTTTTTTTTTTTATCACTTTGGTGCGATTCGATATACACAGAAATTTGCAAAAAAATGAAAAGAAACAAATTTTTTTTTTCTTTTTAAACGACCAATGGAAAGAGATACTACCAACTTAACATTTACTCATTTCCCCATTTTAATTTGAATTCAATCGTACCAATCGAAGAAAAACAAAAAAAAAAAATGAAAAAAAAAAGAAAACTTAATGCGTACGTGTACGTAAAAATTAATTTATTAATTAATCATTGATTAAAAACAATTATCATCATTATCATCATCATCATCATTATCATTATTATTACCACTACTATCAATAATAATAATAATAATAATAATAATAAAATCAAGTAAATTTATTTTTAAAAAATAAATAAATAAATAAAAAATTTTACATTCGAATTCCACGCATTTTCCAAAACTTTCTCCATTTCAATCAATCATTCATTTCGAATCATTTTTCTTTTTTTGGACAGAAAAAAAGACAAAAAAAGATTTGTAGAAAAAAAGAAAACAAAGAAGAAGAAGAAGAGGATATGGGTATAAAACAAAAAAAAATGTTAAAAATTCAAGAATAAATGAATACAAACAAAACAAACAAAAAAAAAAAAAAATTTTTTTTTTTGTATTCCAAGCTGTTTTCCGACGTTTGTCTTTCGGGCCAGAGATGAGAGATGAAAAAAACCTTCTCCGTTAAACTCATTTCGAATTGCAAATTGAAAAAAAAAATGATAATAATAATAATACTAAGTCGAACGAATCAGAAAAATTCCTGGAGAAAAGAAAAGAAAGAAAAAGGAAAAAGGTAATATCACGCAAAAAGGTTTGATTTCTTTTTCTTTCCCCCCACGATATTTCAAACGAAACGATTTGAATGCCTTCACACCTCCTCCCCGCCCCCCATCGCGACATTTTTAAATTTCACTCGTTTAAATAACGTTTGAAGAAAAAAATAAATAAAAATTATAAAGAAGTAAAAAACGTGGAAGGAGAAAACAAGAAACTTTTTTTTTTTTTATTCGTACACGATTACCGCGAAATTCTTAAATCACGTCGTTAACATAAAAAAAAAAAAATTTTTTCTTTTAAACAAGGAGGAAAAACAAAAATTATTATTATTATTATTATTATTACTATCATTTCAAATACAATTTAAAGTTATGTAGTTAACCAAGAAAAAACTTTACCAAAAAAAAGAAAAGAAAAGAAAAGAAAAATAAATTTTTCGAAAATGGCGCAATTAAATGCGCTCGAAAAGAAAAAGAAAGAGAGAGAGAAAGGGAGAAAAAGAGAGAGAAAAAAGTAATTTACAACCACTTTTTATTTATTTTTTTTTTTTTTTAAAGCCGCATTCAAAAGTTTTTTTTTTTTTTTTTTCGTTTTCTGTTCTATTTCTCCACACGCACTCACTCACACACTCACGCACGATAAATTTCTCCAGTTTCGAGTGCATCCACCATCATTTTAACTTTCTAATGTTTTGCCGCCATATTTTCTCAACCGCATCCCGTCTCATCCAACGTTTTTCCCTCGCGTGTCCATATATACCTTTGATGACATAATAACAAACGCCCAACTAACAACAACCAACGGGTCGGAATGGCGGAAAATGAATAAAAAAAAAAAAACGCGAACGTTCGACCGATTACGAACGTATCCAAAAATAATTTCCAAGTTTTTTTTTTTTTTTTTTTTTTTTTTTTTTTTTTTTGAAAAATGAATTTGGGGACACGTTCGAAGGTTTTTACCGGGGGGGCAGCAAAAATGACTTTTACGAAAGCAAAAAAAAAAAAAAAAAAAATTTTTTTATACCGCTCGCCGCCTTCAACCGTTTTTTCTGTTTTTAACCTCAACTCTCGTCAATGAATTTTTTGGAGGGAAAAAAAGAAAAAAATTCTGGAAAATTCGTCACCGTTATTTGATTTCCCCCTCCTCCTGCTCCTTTTTTTCCCCTCCCTTCCTCATTTACACGAACATCAATGAAAAATAAATTAAAATTTACGAATTTAGCAAAGACAAAAAAAAAAAAAAAAAAAAACGCGGAGTAATTAAAAATAAAAAAAAAATTTTTTTTTTGCCAAAAACTTATGCGGATGAAAAAAACAGGAATGAGTGGGGAGAGGAAGGAGGAAGGGGAGACGAGGGGGAGTGATTTCGGTAAATAAATAAAATTCAAGTCGAATCCCAGCCAAAAATAAAAAAATTAAAAATAAAATCCCGACATCCGGATGATTTTTAATTATTTAAATTTTTTTTTTTATCACCGCGTTAAATATTTTTATAATTAATAAATTATTACGTGACGAAAGGTTTATGCAGTTAGTGGCAACCTGTTACCCCCTCCTCTTTCTCTCTTTCCCCCCTCGAAAAAAGGTATAAAAAAAAAAAAATTTTTTTATCATTATTATTTTTTTTGCAATTTTTTTTTTAAAAAGAAAATTAAAAAAAAAGGAAAGAAAACAGATTTTTTTTTTTATTATTACTTTAAGTCGTAAGACGTGACGCGAAACATTCTTCCCCCCCCACTCCACCCTCCCTGTTTCCCGCGGAATTAACTTTTATAAAATTAATAAAAAAAAAGAAATAATAATAATAATAATAACTAGAAAATTCTACAAGGCACGACGACGACGCAAAAGAAAACAACAAAAACAATTTTTTTTTTTTAAAGTTTTCTTTCTTTTCTTCCTTCCAACCCTCTCCCCAACCAACACACCCCTCTCCCATGAATCTAACACGCACATTACAAGCTTATTATCATCATCATTATTATTATTACCCTTACGACCGTTTGTATTAGGGAAAAAAAAAAAAAAACTTTTTTCTTTTTTGCACGCGACAATAATTTTTGTTTCTCTTTTTCTTTTTTTTTGTGAAAACTCGCGGAAAATTCTTATCATTACATTTTTTTGCGCTCGTTCAACGTACTCCTTATACAAAATTTGCTACGAATCGCATTATCACAAACGATATCGTTTGAAAAATATTTTATAAGAGAAGAGAATAAATCCTTACCCGATATTTATTTTGATTTTAATTTAACGTGCGTGGGTGAAGAGTGAAATGAAGAAATTCACGATGGGTAGTAATAGCAAAGCAAACACAACAACAACAAACAACAAACGCAATTTTTTTACAAGTCGAATCGAGCAAACTTTCTAAAGATTCCTTCAAAGTCGAAATCATTTCCGTTCATTTACAGAAAAATTAAAAAAAAATAGCAACGGTGAAAGCATCGAGAGTTAATAATTTCCATTTGAAAAATGAGAGAAAAAAAAAAAAACGTCGTCTGTCTGTGATTTTTACTACTAGACGAATCTCATTAGAGCGAAAAGAAAAAGAAAAAAATTGAATGAATGAACAAACGAACAAACAAACAAACAAACGACTTTTGAAATTTTATTAATCACAACCGTTGAGAATTTTCAATAGATAAATGACTGACTACGTTGCGAAAAATTTAATTTCACATAAAAACAGAAAAAAAAACTTTTGGAGAAACAAACGACGTGGTGCGGTAGATTTACATAAAAGGTCAAAGGTTGTCGCCATATTTTTCATATAACTTGAAATATTGCTTTTAAATTATTTTTTTCATTTAAATAAAAAAATAAATTTTACGTGAATTTTAAAAAAACGATTTCGTCAAAATAAAATTCCAAAAAAAAAAAACAAGAAAAAAAAATGGCGGAGTAAAATTTTAATTTGACGAAACGATTAATTAATAAATTTATTTTCTATCAATTAAATTTAAATAATACAACAAACAGCAACGGCAACAACAGTAACAGGAACAACGCAACAACAACAAAAAAAAGAAAACGATAACAACCTAATTAAAGCGAAAGATAATTCATTTTAATTAAAATTTATTATTATTATTATTATAATCAAAACTCGTAAATTTCGAGAGAGAGAGAGAGAGAGAGAGAGAGAAGGATACAAATTACAGCAAAAATCTCGCAAAAAAAAAAAAAAATGGGGAGGACTAAAAACGTTTGGTGCAGTTTAAAACTAGAGAGAAGCACAAAAAAAAAAGCAGAAGATAGAAAAGTCAATAATAATAATAATAATAATAATAATAATAATATTCGTGAATTGGATTTCGAAATGGAAATTAGTGTGTGTGTGGCTTAGTAAAAAGGAAAATTTGAAATCCGCGCGTGTGTGCAATCCATTATTATTAAAATAATCATTAACAATAAATAATAATAAATTGATACAATTTTTTTCCCACGCTTCCTTCCAACCCCCTTCATCCCCCTCATCCTCCTCTTCCTCCCCACTTTCCCTCTTCTAAATTTTTCACAAAACGAGTAAATTTTTTTTTTTTTTTGTTTTTGCCAAAACTCCAAAATTCACTAACGATAAATTGATAATCGGCCGTAATCAATTAATAGAGTGAGAGAGAAACAAAGAGAGAGAGAGAGATTTACCTTTGATGTTTTCCGACAAAACCACAGATTATTAATTAATTAATTAATTAATAAGGGTAATTTTTTTCCCTACCTCTTCAAAAAAAAAAAAATTATTTCATTTAAACGTAAATAATTTTTTGGCTCACGAATTATTATTATTATTATTATTTAATCGGTATTGATTTGACGACGTAGAAATAATAATAATAATAATAATAATAACGAATTATAGAAAAAAAAATTTAATCAATTACGTTATGATACCTTGACGGTAAAGGACGAAAAAAAAAATCCATAGACGACCAACGACTACGACGACGACGACAAACAAAAACAAACAAACAACAACAACAATTATTACGACATAAATGTATTTATGTCACGTTGACATAGTTTTTTTTAAATCATCGTCATCATCATCATTATTATCATTATTATTATTATTTTTTCACTGTCAAGTGAATTCGCGTTCGCCGAGTCGTCGTATATCTCTCTCACCTTGTAAAACGTAATAAAAAGCAATAAATTTCCGAGTTCTTCATATTTTATTATTATTATTATGATTATTATTATTATTATTGACAATGTTCAGAAGGCCTTAAAGTTTTTGTTAAGTAGGACACCCGTACGTGTATATATACATGTATATGTTCGAATGATCCTTTTTTCTTCCTTTATTTTTTTGTTCCTTCTTAACCGTTTCCTAATCGTTCTAGAAAAACGAAAAAAAAAAAAAAAAAAAAATTGTCATTCGATAAAAAAGCCGTACGAATGAAATATTGATTGACTGATTGATTGATTGCGGTGCGTTTTCGAAAACGATGAATAAATTATTCGAATCAAAAAAATTTCGAAAGATTTTTTTTTTTTTTCACAACAAACAAAACAAAACAAAAGCGGAAGACGATCGACCAAAAAAAAAAAAAATTGGGAATGAATGAATTTAATAATTAACATCCTACACGTTGACACGACGAAATGTTTACTCAGTAAAATGATAATAATAATAATAATAATAAATAAATAAATAAATTTGAAGAAATAAATCAAAGATGAAGAAGGAAGCGTGCATATGCAGGAAAAAGGGGAAAAATGCAACAAATTGAAAAGAATTAAAACAATTAAAATCTGAACGAAACGAAACGAAGATTAACAACGACAGCAACAACAATAACAACAACAACAATAATAATAATAATAATAATAATAATAATAAAGTTCACATTATTTAACTTTAAACATAAATTTATGCCACGATAAAATTTAAAAAAAAAAAAAAAAAAAAAATAAGCACAATAACGACGATATCCTCCTCCTCGTCCTCCTTCGATTAGAAAAATCTGACGGAGGAAAAGGGGGAAAAGAGGGGAGGGGAAGGAAGAATTAAAAAACTTTAAGCTCGAGGTTAAAGAAGCGCAAATACAAAAAAAAAGCGATTACAACATATAAATCAAAGAGATAGAGAACAGCAACAGCAACAGCAACAACGACAAGAACAACAATAACAAGAACAAAAAGCACAGAGAACATAGCAACAGCACGAACATTTTTTTTTTCGGCAACAAGACGAACTTATTGAGACATGTGACTTACGTATAAATTTATTATGGCGACATCCGTTACGCGTCCTGCACATACTCTGCTTCTGGCCCATGAGTAGTGGGCTACGCACCATACGGACGATGCTCTGCACCCATTGAGGGTTACGCATCATCCAAGTTTAATATTATCACAACGGAGACAAACAACATCATCGTAATCATCATCATCATCGTCATATTCATCATTTTCATCATCATCACCATCATCATTATAATAACAAAAACAATCGACCTAGTTTTCCTTTTCTATTTAAATTTTACAAAAATTTTCCTTTTTTTTTCTTTTTCTTGTCCGAAAACCTTTACGAGGAAAAAAAAAATGTAAACAATTTTTGTTTCCGAAGCTTAATTTTCCGACGCCATTTTTAAATTTTCATCAAAGAGGAATAAAAAACTTGACAATTGAAAGAAAAAAAAAAAAATGGTGGAAAAACTTTTTGATAATATTACTTTAAAAAGGGGTAGAAATTATTATTGTTCCTTCCTCCCTCCCACTCCCCTTTTGTTCTTCTAATAAACATCAGCGATAAAAAAATTTGTTGTTTGATGATGATAATAATAATTAAAAGAAAAACATAATGGATGGAAAGGAAAAAGTAAAAAAGGAGAAGAGGGGGTGGAAAATAATTAATATTAATTTGGGGTTGATTTAACAGCAGCAGCAACAAGTTTCCGAAGAGAAAAATTTTTGTCCCAAAATGCAAAAACACAAACGCACAAAAAAAAAAGAGACCCGACTTATCGCTACAAACATTTTTTGTTTTGTTGATAATGTTATCGTTTCTTTTCCGGTTCCCCTTCCATCCCGCCCTTTTCCTTTCCTCCCTTTTCCCCTCATCCTCAGTTTTTTTTAACTCAATTTATTTTCACCAAAAAAATTTGTTTTTTTTTTTTAATTCGTTTTCTCTTCCTGCGACTCACAAATGCAACAAACAAACGAATAATAATCGACAAATTTGAACAATGAAATTAACAACAACAACAATAACAAATCGATTATTTTGACATACTCCGATTGTTAAAAACGAAAAACAAAATTTTTTTTTCGAAACGTTCATTCGATGCGAAAGGTGTGGTGCGTGTATGCGTGAGTGCGCGTATTTCCCACCCCCCTCCCCCGATAAGCAAAATATTTAATATGAGTCAGACAAATTTTTCATTTAAGGGTATAACAGGTCACACGCGGAAAATTTATGCAAATTTTTACTTTAGGTATTTTCCCAAAGGCTGACTGACTGACTGACTGATTCGTCATTCGAAAAGGACCCCGAGATGGATTTTAAAGTGGAAATACCCGAGGGGGTTTTCTTCCGTCACAACTACCACTCCCACCATTTTACTATTAATAAATGGGTATATCCAGGTATCGAATTAACAAAGAAATAAAATGGAGGTGAGGGAAAAAAGTCGGTTAAAGTCGGCATTTAACTCGGTGACCTTTTGTCAAAACACAAACAACACTCTCATCCGTAACAAAAAAAAAAAAAAAAAAAAAACGAGTCAGTTGAATTAACCAACATAAATCACAATAAATAAATAAGTTAAAATTATTTATTATTTAAAACGTTTATTTTTCTTCATTTTCTTTCGAATTTTCCGTTTTTCCTCCTGTCTTTTACATAATAAATTCACATTCGTGCGTACTGCGCCCGTTAATTCGGCGTAAAAAAAAATGGCGGTAAAATTTTCAAATGTATTTTAAATCCACGTTTAATTAGTTACGTCACGACAATGTTATTTCTAAAAAACCACCCCCCTCCCTCCTCCATCTTGCTTTTTCCCATAACTCGTAATAACAATTTTTTTTTTTTCATTTTTTATTATTATTCATTTTTGACACACGTAAATCGAATTATCGATCCGTTCACGTTTAAGGTCGAAAGAATATCATCATCATCATCATCATCATCACCACCACCTTTATTATACGAGGGATGGAAAAAAAAAAAAATTTAATTTTTCACTCTGTCCGAAAGAAAATTGTTTACCCTCGGGGAGGGTACGTCGGAAACACCATGCCCTCTCTCTCTCTCACCTTTTTTTTTTTTTTTTTAAATCCTAGCGTACAACAACAACAACAACAACAACCAGATTTGACGCGGCGACGACGACGACGAATAAAATGAATTAGCTAACCGCAATAGCCTTGAAACGTCCGTTTGCGCCACTTAATTTATAGCCATTGATCTCTCATATTTCAAGTTCATTTACTCTTTCGTCGTTGAGAGTGAGTCGAAAATTGAAGGAGGTGGAAGAGGAAGAGGGGAAGGAGAAGGACCATAAGTTGTGTTATTACGAGTACTGCCTACGAGGCGAAAAAAAAATTTTACGAAAAAGACTTCCCTCGTAGAAAAGTGTGAACCAGAGCAAAAGAAGAAGAGCAAAACTTTGATCGAAATACGAATTTAACTTTTTTTTTTTAAACTAAACTTAAAAACCTGTTTGAAATGTGTGTGTGTGTGTGTACCTGTGCACACGCACGCACGCACACACACACAGGTAGTCAGTCTCCATTTTGAAAATTAACAACTTAATTACCCGCATAAATTGCACACCTACTGTAAATATCTCACTTTCCCCCCCATCCCCTCCTCATAAATTTAAAATATAATAAATCATTTTATTAAATTATTACTATTACACTATTTACGACTTATCGTCATCGTACCTGAAAAAAAAAAACCTAAAAACCTGAACCTTATTTAAAAAAAAAAAAACAAAAATTGTTTTTAAATATTTTGATGTTTTTTTTTTTTAAATGACATCGCAAAAAAAAATATTGGACCGATTCCACATAATAATTGCATTTTTAAAAAAAAATTGAACGGAAAAGAAAAAGGAAAAAAGGAAAAAAAAAATTGTTGACGTTTTTCAGGAACGTTGGCCTCGAGCCAATCAGAAAAAAGAAAAAGAAGAAGAAAAAAAGAAAACAACTTTTAATCAGTTTTCCTGCAGACTTTACAAGAAAAAAAAGCAAAAAAAAAAAAGAAAAGAAAATTTCATTATTATTTTTCCTTTTCCCGTTTACTCCCCCTTCGAATCCCCACCTCCTCACGTTTCCCCCCCACCCCTCGACAATTTAATTCTTTAATGATTTCAAATCATCATTATTATCGGATATTTTTTTTTTTTTTTTTAAACGGTTTCGACAAAACAATTTTTTTTTTTTTAATTGAATACAACTCGATCGAAAGCGATTAGGTTTACATTTCCGCTTAAAAAAATAGTAATTTAAAAGTAATAAATAAATAATAATAATAACGAATATTACGTCGATAAACGCCGGTAATAAGAGAAAGAGATAAAAAGAGAAAGAGAGAGAGAGAGTGAGAGAGAGAGAGACAAAAGAAAATAAAATAAAAACGAATAAATTCACCTTTTGAAAGTCGACAAAACATTTTTTTTGTTAAAGGTTAACGCGAATAAAAAAAAAAGGCGAACAAGTCTTTAAATTAATAATATCCAAATAAAATAAAAATTAATATAATAATAATAATAATAATAATAATAATAATATTTCACGATGAGTAATTTTTTTTTTTTTTTGTGAAAGAACCTTCTCGAATAATTAAAAAAAAAAAGAGCCGCGGTGATTCATTTCGCTCTGAAAAATTTCTCTCCCTCTCTCTCTCTCTCTCTCTCTTTGGATTAAACGCGACAATTAATCAATAAATTTTCTTTTTCTTATTTTTAACGAAGGGTAGGGAGTGGGGAGTGAGAGGAGGGGAAAGGAGATTTCACAGCCTCCAGGTTACGCTTTTCGGTTCGTTACATTTTTGCAAATCGTTTCGGAGTTCTTTTTTTATTTTTATAAATACGTTTCGCCATTCACGCACGAATTCACTTGATTGCATTAATTATTTATTTATTTATTTTGTTTCAAATCCAAAAACGAGAATAATAATAATAACAATAGTAACAACAACAACAGCAACAGCAAACATTCGAAGAAAAAAAAATTTTTTTTTAATAAAACCTCACGCGTACTGAATTTTTTCTTCTTTTTTTTTTATCAAACGATTTTTTCTTATCAGAAAAAAAAAGGATTTGCGCGTTTTGTTCTCGCTCTTTTAAGTGACGATACAACACGTAAAGTTTCGACGAATTTGGCTAACAAACAAACAAACAAACAAACGAAACCTTTTTTTTCTTGTTTTGCAAAGTTTCGCCGTCATTTCCATCCTCGATTCCACTGTCGCTTACTCTTTCTCAACTTTTTAAATTCTCTCAAAAATATTTTAATAATAATAATAATAATAAACAAACAACAAACAACAATAAAAAACCTTTCCTACCACTGACGTATATAAGAAAAAAATAATAATAATAATAACCATAAGTGTAATTTATCATTATAATTACATTGGAATAATGGAAAAAAAAAAAAAAATTTTTTTCGAAATAAATTTTTTTTTTTAAATCATCATCATCATCATCATCATCATCATCATTATTATTATTATTATTTTCTTTCTTTAAATTAAGTTCTGAAGAATCAGATAAACATTGTTAAAAAAAAAAAAAAGAAAAGAAAGGAGGAAAAAAGAAAAAAAGAGAAAAATGCTAATTCCTGTCATAAATCAGGCGTGAAGAACCGTGTGAACCTCCTGTAAAACCGTATAACCATCATTTATCTCGAATCTATTGAGAAATCTAATAGACAATTATTATTATTATTATTATCTCACCATCGCCACTACACTCCCTGCGATGATGATGATGATGACCTTTTCATACATCTCATATCTACGGCTTCTTTTTTTTTCCCCCTACGTATTTATCATTTTTATTTCTTTTCTTTTTTTTTTCTTTTCTTTCGTCCATAAAAAAAAAAAAATTGAAATTAATCAATAAGAGCACACGTTTATTATTATTATTATTATCATTATTATTAATTTTCAAAATTTGAATCTTTATCGAGACTTGGTGATCAAACGTGTTTAAACCAATTTACTTTTGAGCAGAAAAGAAAAAAATGGTTTAATCTTTTTCTTCTCCTTCTGCTTTTTCTTCTGCTTCTTGGGAAGTCAACAAAGAATGTCAGAAAAAAACCAAAACAAAACAAAAAAAACGTGACGCATTTGGAAACCTCCCAACAAATTTAAATAATAATTTAATGAATCTTCAAAGACCGTGCAAAAAAAAAAAAAAAAAAAAAAACAAAATGATTTCGATTCTAGGAAAATTAAATTCACGTGAAAATCCTTAACGCACACGCACGCACACGCACATTCATATGCGTGCGTGCGTAAATTTATTTAAATAAAAAAATTTTTTTTTTTTTTAATTTCAATTTCAATTTGACGTCGGCGCCAATCACACACAACACGCACCGAATAATAATAAATAATACAATTCATTTATATTTGCAATAAAATTCTTAAAAATTATTCAAAGTCCTATTAAAACAAAAAACCAGTTTTGCAAACCTCAAAAAAATTAATAATGATAATAATGATAATAATTAAACTTTCATCATCGACAACATCACCTTTTGAATCACATATTAAATCAATCTATTGCAAAAAAAAAAAAAAAATGAGTTACGCAACTTCGTGATAAATCGTAACAGTTAATATACTTAGAATGCTAAATAACTTTCGCGGAAATTCTTTCTTTCGTTTTTTTATAAATCTGCGATAACCGCCACGTCAATCCATCACCTAATAAATAATAATAATAATAATAAAAAAGTAGAAATGGAAAAAAAAGCGAGAGGTGAGACACAAACATGTGCATTTTAAAGCAAACTCGAAAAATCCTTTCCCTCTCTCAATCAATCAATGAGAAATCTCAACGGAATTTTCCCTTTCATAACCGTTAAAGTAATATACATACGTACATAAAAAATTCGGTCATTTTATGAATGAATCACACACACACACACACCTCACCTTTTTCTTTTCTTTTCTCATGTGTGTGTGCCTCCCACGCACCGAAAAAAAAAGTAAAAGAAAACAAAACTCGCCGATAAAAATCGTTCGTTCAAGGCAGGCGACGGTTACGATTATATTTAAAAAAATATAATGAATGAAAAATGAAAGAAGAAAGACGTAGATGTAATAATGAATGAATGAATGAATGAAAGAATGAATGAGTAATCGAATGAGCGAGTGAGCAAGTGAGTGAATGAATGAATGAGTGAGTGAGTTTGAATGATTTAACTAAAAAAAAAAAAAAAACTCGCCTTCGAGCCGGAGGTTCCAAATGACAGAACATCGTTTAAATAAATAAATAAGTAAATAAACATTATCATCATCATCATCATCATCATCATCATCATCATCATCATCATCATCATCATCATCATCATCATTATTATTATTTAAACAATTATCGCCGCGTCATTTTTTTTTTTTTTACTCTCTTCCCTGTGACGTTTTACGTCAATCAAAAATGTCGTTACGCTTGCGTTTGTTATTATTATTATTCGATAGGTCCAAGACTTTTTTTTTCTCTCAAATTTTTAAAAGACGTTTGAAAAATAATAATAATAATAATAATAATAATAATTTTTCTAAAACGACAGGAAACGTCTTAAATCCCGCAAGTCAAAATAAAAAAAAAAAAAATTGAAACATCCACAAATTCCTTTCGTTTTATTTTTAAAGTTAAATATCTGCTGCTGCTGCTGTTGTTATTATAAAACCAAAAAAATCATCGCCGGAGTAAACGAGATGAGGGAGAGAGAAAGGGAAAGAGGAGAGAAGGGGAAACAGGAAACATTTTTACCGTGTCAGAAGAGCATCGTGAAAACAACCAACGATGTATAAATGAATCACAAACATGTGATTTTTGAAGAGCTCGACAGATTTATTCGATTGATGTTGTTTTTTACAAAAGCAACAATTCACTTCACATTGTTTTTCCTACGTTTTCTTCGACAAACTTTTATTTCCCCCCTCTCTCTCCCTCTTTCTTCCCTCCTCATAACGAGCAAAAAAAAAAAAAACTATCATTCAAACTTTTCCAGACTTATAAATATTTTTCTTTTATTTTTTTACTGCGAGTATTTTAACGTTTATCTAATGTAAAAAAAAATATTTTTCATACTTTTTAACTGACGTTAAATTTTTCAAAAAAAAAAAAAACTGCAATAAAAAAATAAAAAAGCAGAAGAAAAGAAAAAAAGAAAAAAAGAAAAACTTTTTTTTTTTTTTTTCAAATCTTCTAATAACAAACTGGAAAATATCAAAACGAAATAAAAATCGCATTAAAGAATTTTCTTTTTTAAGTAACGATGAAAAATTATTTGAAACGTAACAAACACCTGATTTTTTACTTTCTCCCCCCCCCCTCTCACCCTCCTCCCTTCGCTTTTCTTCCATTTTTTTAAAATCCCATAGAGAGAGAGAGAAAAGACATTTTGTTAAAAAGTTTAAGTAAAAGTTTTTTTTGACTTGAAAACAAAAAAATCCGACCTTCGACAAATAAATCAACCTTTCGTTTTACGTGAGGGGAAAAGGGAGGTGAGGGGTGGGGGAAGGCAGAAAAAACCACGAAAAGGGTTAGGGAAAATTTTCTTCTTATTTTTTCTTTTGAATTTTCAAAATTTGAACCGATTTCTAAAATCAAAATAATTTAAAAGACAATAATAATTGTTTGTTCATTGCCATTGAATCGTTCGTATTTCGTGTGTGTGAGAGGGAGAGAGATAGAGATAGAGTTTTTCTTTTATTAAAAAACAAAACAAACACAACAGAACAATCGAAACATTTATCGTTTAGGTCACGAAAGACTCCACGTATAAACCTTTCTCAAAAAAATTTTGTATTCGTTATTCATCGTTAATAAAAAAAAAAAAAAAATGAACTTGAATTTTTTTTTATTTTCTTTTCTTTTCTCTCTTTTCTTCATTTCAAGGCCTGAAAGCGAGAAGAAGAGAGAAGTGGGAAGAGAGAAGAGAGAAAGAAAGAAGGGGGGAAAAAAAAACTTTTTCATTGATTCCATTGATTTAAGGTCAGGCGTGACAAATAAAAAAAACTAAAGATTAAAAACTCAAGTATATAATAATTTTCCTTCTCCCTCTCTATCTCTCTCACTCACTCTCTCTTTCTCTCTTTCTCTTTTCGTAAATCTAAACAATATTTCCCCCCCTTTTTTTCTAGAAACGTTGGGAAAACCTTTTTTTCCTTATTTTTTCCCAAGCAAAACTTCGAATTGAATAGTAAATAATTATGAAAAACCTTCTACCCCTCCTCACTCTCTCTCTCTTTCTCTCTCACACACACGCAATGTTTTTTTTTTTTTTTCCGAATCGATGTTTCCAAGAAGTAAAAAAAACAAACAGAAAAAAAATAAAAAATAAAAATGAAGGAGAAATTATTATTATTATTAATTATTATGACTTCTGTGAATTCGACAAGTTGATTTTCTTCTTTTTCTTTTATTTTTCAGATAATTTTTTTCATAATTTAAATTTTTCCCCGGAAAATTTTTACACGGTTGATTAAAAATAAAAATAAAATTTTTTGTTTTTTTTTGTTTTTTTTATAAAACTTTATCTCGGAAAACAACAACTTCAACTTAATTTTGTTCTTATCGGGAAAAGCCAAAAGGCAACACCGCCATCGTCACCACCACCACCACCACAACCATTCTCCCCTCTTTATTTAAAATGCCGAAAATGTTTTTAGGTTATTTAACTTGAAATCTTATACATAATTTTGTCCTTTTTACTTCCGAAAAAATAAAGGAAAAATTTTTGCTCGAACCGGAAGAAAAAAAAATAAAAATTCTATGAAAAACACGCACACGCACACACGCAAAAAAAGATGCGAAAGAAAATTGGGCGAAGAGAACAAATCGTTTTTTAAATACCCTTTTTCCCCCTTCCCAAAAAAAAAAAAAAAAAAAAAAAACAGAAGAAACACGAAAGGAAAATCCTTGAAGAAAATGTATAAAAAAACAACAACAACAACAGCAGTCAACAAGTGTTTTCTTTTTTTTTTTTTTTTTTTTTTTTTTTTTTTTTGTTTTTTTTAGTAAAATGAAAAGAAAAAAAAAACGAAAAAGGGAAGGGGAAAAAGGGGAAGAAGGGGAAGAAAGAAAGAGGGGAAAGGTTTGTTTTTGCTCCATAAAAAAAAAAAAAAAAAAAAAAAAACTATCTTCTTATTTGCCAAAGTGAAAACATAAAAATTGATTTTAACTTAATTTTATAAATAGATGTACAGACAAGGTTGTCGTTTCGTTTAGACGCATTAAACCAAAAAAAAAAAAAATCGACAACAGCAAGGGAATAAAGATAAAAAAAAAATGAAAATGAAAATTTCACATTCATTCCTCGTCGAAATACCTCCTCTTCTTTTTCGACGACAGCAACGAAAATGAAGGACGAGGGGAGAGGGGGGAGAGGGAGGAGGGAGCTGATAACAAGTTGATAATTGACATTAATTTTTATCACGAACGAAAACTCATCGTTTTTTCTGGACAAATTACACACAAATTACGTATCGAGTGTGACGTGTGATTCGTCACATCATATCCCTGGAGAACAATCCGACAATCCAGGAAGACTTGAAACGCAATTTATTTTCGCAAGTGCGTGCGTGTGCGTGTGCGTGCGTGTACGAGTGCGTATGAAATTCGCAAAACATCACGGAAAAGGTTCTTTATAAATTTTTTTTTTTTTTTTGCTCTCAGCGAAAAATTCCAAGTGGTTGTTAAATTCTTAAATATCGGATTATCAATTTTCCGACAGAAACGAACAAACAATTTCGACAGAAATTTACCCCATATTACGAGATAAAAAATAATAATGATAATGATAATAATAATAATAACGGCGATCCGGTCGGATAAGTTTAAAGAAAAAATTGCCTGTAGGGGCGAAAAACTATCGAACGGTTAATATTACGCTCTTTTCTTCCCATTTCCTTTCATTCTACATCCACAATCAGGGACCAAATAGTAAATACCTCATTCCAGGCACCTTCAACAGGGAGAGAGGAAGGGAGTGAGGGGATAGTGGGGGGACACTAATTGAAAATAATACTCGATTAAATTTCAATTGAAAAATCGATAAAGAAAACAAAAAAAAACTATAAATAAAAATTTTTAATGAAGGAAATCAATTAAACCTAAAATTAACGATTTATATACAATTCAAGTAATTGAAAAAAATTTAACGGTAATCGTATCGATCGATCGATCGATATATCGATCACTTTCTTTATGACTTTCCCCTCCCCAAAAAAAAAAAAAAATTAAAATCATTCTCGATATGACTTAATAATATAAATATATAAAAGTGAAAATAAATTGTTGGAATCGTTTCCACCAACTTAATACCTGAATTATTAATTTCATTTACAAATTAATAATAATAATAATAATAATAATAATAATAATGATAAGGGAAAATAACCAATTTTCCCCTTTCTTTCTTTCTTTTTAAATAATTTTACGGACTGAAAGTCGAAGAAGAAAAAAAAAAACAATTACATAAAAAAAAAAAAATAAATTTATTTTTATTACCGTAATTAAATTTTACGTTAAAAAAAAAAACGATTTCGTTATTTTAAAATTTATTTATTTATTTATTTATTTTTATTTTTTTTAAGCAGCTGCAACGGGGGAAAAAAACAAAAACAACAACAACAACGATGATAATAATAAAACATTCATTTTATTCCACGTGAATAAAAAAAAAAAAAAAAAAATTTGAAAATTAGGACAAACAAATGCTTTAATAAACGACGCCGTCCCTAGGAAGGGGGAATGTGGGGGGAGGGAACAAAACTCGAATAAATGTGGATGAACGGACACTGACTGAAATCAAACCGAATCGACGACTCAACTCCCATTCTTTTTCTATTGAATGACTGACTGACTATTTTCATTCCATTGTAAAATTAATTTCACAACAATAAACAAACAAACAAACAAACACAACAATGGCAAAATTTAAAAAAAAAAAAAAAAAAAAACTCTCATTTTAATGTCATTAGGAGTTCATTCCACTCATTCATTCCGCAACGTCGAATCATGCGTTTAACCGACTCTAATTAATACTTAGCAAGAAGCTTTCGTGACCGGTAGTAGACTTTTAACTCTTTTCTCTCTCTTTCTCTTTCTATTTTTTTATTTATTTTTATTTTCACTCGCATATTTAATTCATCGTAAGCCAAAAAAAAAAAAAAAAATTTAAAGCAATAATAAAACGAGGAGGAGACTCGTAATAGTAGATTTTTTATTTTATTTTCCCAAAACGAAAAAAAAAAAAAATTCGTCATTATTATCATTATTATCATTATCATTATTATTATTTGTAAATAATTCACGTGGTGGAATTTTACGACGAGAAACTAGCAGAAAAAAAATTGGTAGAACAAAACCACTAATCATCAAATCAACTCCTATCAATTATATAATTAATTAATTATTTCACACCCGATTTTAAAATTAAACATTACAAACATCACACAACCTTTTTTTAAACCTTTTTTTTAACCTTTTTTAACCTTTTCTTAAAGAAAAAAAAAACAAACAAACGAGAAAAAAATTAGCAAAAAAACAAAACAAAAATAGAAAGTTTACAATTTTTATTTTTTATTTTTGTACGAATTTCATTAATCTAGCACACACACACACGCACACGCACACACACTTTCGATTTCTTGTTTTTTTCTTAAATCATTCTCTCTCTCTCACTCTTCTTCTTTTTTTTTTTTTAAATTTTTTAACGAAAGATAAGCAAACGCCTAAAACACGAGAGAAAGAGAAAAAATAAATAAATAAATAAATAAAGATAGATTTTAGAGACCAAAAATCTTAATTTTTTTTTTTTTTCTCTCTTTTCGAAACCGTCAAGATTCTAAAAATATTTTATGCTCGTCGCAGACGACGACGACGACAACAACAACAACAACAACAACGACGATATACTAAAACGAACCGAATGAAAAAATCGGAGAGAATTTCAACAAACAAAAAAAAAAAAAATTTATTTTTAAAAAATATTTTTATAACAAACTAAGCTTCGGAAACACCCCAATCTTAACAACTTTTTACGAAAAAAAAAAAGATGTAGTTATAACGACTGTAAAAATAACAACAACGACAAACAACAACAACAACCAAAGTATATGATTGACAATATTAATTATAATAATTATGTATATATATATTTTTTTTTGTTTTTATATACCTTGTCACTTTTAAATCACGGCAATACATAAAATCACCTTAATGATAATACTAACGATTTCGTTAAAACAAAAATTCACGTTTTCACTTTTCTTTACTTTTTTTTTGCTACGAATCAACGATCCAATAATAATTTTTTTTTTTAACGAATAAAGTAAACAATAATAATAATAATAATAAATTTTTTTTTTTAAATAACAAACACAAACTTCGAAGCAACAACTTTTTTTTTTTTTTTGTTTTCTAATATACGATGAAAACTAAAATCGCACGACGACCATCTTCGCGGGCGATATATTAACAACTGACGGCGCTGCGCAATCTCAAACTGATTCAAGAACTTCTTGCCACCACACACACACACAACCAAACGGTGGTGATTGTGTCGTGTGTGTGCGTGCGTGTGTGCGTGTGTGCGTGTGTGCGTGCACCAGCGTATATACATACGTACGTATATATATACAAACCCGATGTGATTTTGATATTGTAGCATCATCTGCTCCTCGGCACGCACGTAGCACCATTACACGAAATTTTTTCTTTTTTTTTTTGTCTGTTTGCTTTTGATATCGCACTGATATTGACACGAATCCTTATCCTCTCTTTCTTTTCCCCCCCTTTCCCCTGCCCCTTTTCCTTCTCTCTCTCTCTGCGAGTTTTTCAATGCCGAAAAAAAAAAAAAAAAAAAAAAAATTCAAAAACGAGTTTTCACTTCTTTTTGTCTCTCTCTCTCTCTATCTTTCCCCCCTTACTCCCCATTTCGACCAATTAAATGTTTTTTGCTAGACATTGAAAAAAAAAAAAAAAACAATTGACGGTTATCGATTTCGTAGTTGTAGGAGAGTGAAAAAAAAAAGAAAACAATGGTTGCATAAAATTTGACCATGAACGATTATTAATGTGGATAACAAAAACAAAAAAAAAAAAAAAAAAAAAATCATCATTTGGGTATTTCCATAATTCTCCTTTTCTCTCTCTCTTTCTATTCCTATCAAATAATTGATTTAAAGTTTTTAATAGATATTGAAATTTTCAACCCGTTCTCTGGTGGTGATGGTAGATCAATATCCTAACATAAAATCAATTAATTATAAAACGTAAACTCTCTTGAGAAATTTTCACGTTGCCCTTCACCTCCTGTGAACGCGTACAATGGAAAAAACAAAAAAACCACCTGACTACTATTGGAATTTTATTATCATTATTATTATTATTATTACTTTTGATAATTTCAATCACGGTATTAATATACTAGAATATAATACACGTAAGCACATACTTTTTCCCTCCTCTTTTTTGAGGGGGGAAGAGGGAAAGAGAAGAAGTGGGGACTCCCTACTTTTACAGGTTGGAAAAAAAAAATAAAACAAACAAATTAAAAGATTTGATAGAATGAAAAATCTGTCTCTCCTGTTCTGCCGTGGAAAATTGTCGGGGTCGAGGGGTAGGGGTAGGGGGGGGAAAACGATCTGTCGGACGGAGGAATCAAACCACACCCATGTTAATGACGCAAGGGTGGCGAGGAAACACGATGATGATATTCTAAACTAACAACACATTACACTTTAATGCTACAATTAATTTTTTTTTTTTTTTATTTCGCCGATCTTTGACATTTTTTTTTCTTTTTTCTTTTCACGGGAAAACCTTTATCGAACCCTAACGTGAAAGCAAAGTGAAAAAAATAAACACATATCGACTAGACAAGCGAGGGAGAGAGAGAGAGAGGGAGAGAAAAGTTTCGTCTTTAAAAATAATTACACATTCAACGTCGTAATTTTTTTAAATTTTATTATTATTATTATTATTTAGATTGAGGAAATGCGATGATGAAAAGGGAAGCGGAAAATGAAAATTAAGGTGAAAGTAAAACGCAATTAACTCTCTCGGCTTTTGAAATCGTCCAAAAAAAAAAGATGGTCAGAAAAAATCGACATCGAAATATCAAATAAAACAAACAAACAACAACCGAAAAAGAGTCTCATAAATTTCTCCCCCCCCCCCGATGATAATCAGAAACAAATCAAATTTGTAGAAACAACAAACCTGTGGAAAAAAAAGGTGGGGGAGGGATTTTCCTTAAAAAAAAATTATCCGAAGGCAAGTAAACCCTTTTCGACTCTTCATTTCAAACGATCAAACATGATTAATAATGTACATAATGTATTATAAAAAAAAATTTTAAAAGCGCCATTCGATATATAATAATTATTATACGTAAATAAATAAATAAATAAATAAAATTGCACAATTATTCAAAAAAAAGAGGAAAAACATGCAGACTTGTGTCGTGTGCGCCAGGCGGCCGTCCATATCGTGCGATTACTTCGAACGAGCGATCGCCGATGTTGTTATTCGTTGGCGCCATTATCATCATCAACGTCATTTATTACAATAAATCCTCGTATTCCAACTTTATAATAATCACGTTGAAACTGAAGGCGCGTTTTTTACGCTTTTATATTTTTTTTCGAATAAAGTAATAAATCCGTACGCGAATAATGAAAATTCAAAATGGAAAAAAAAAATTTTCCATTCCATGGAATAACGCTTAGAATAATTTTAAATAATCGTTCCTCAATCGATCATTAAATAATCGGTTAATTATTATTATTATTATTACTTTTCTTTTACTCGGGGGGGTTTATTACGTAATAATTACGAGTTTAGCAAAATTATCGCAAACGTAACATGTTCCAAGTAGTAGTGACATTGCTCTCATATAAATAAAACCTCGCAATCGCGAAATGACGACCCCTTCCCCCTCGTTGACGATTCCGGCATTTTAAACTTGTTCCTTTTTACGCGGGAAAAATACCAAACCATTTTGGAAAAATTAATCGAATCGAAAAAATTTAAACACAATCGTTTACCGCCGATCTCTCTCTCTCTCTCTCTCTCTCGTGTCTCTCTGTAACTCACTCTCGCTCTCTCTCTCTCTCTCTCTCTCTCTCTCTCTCTCGTGTAAGCTCTGTAAGTTAAAGTAAACGCGACCTTTCTTCAAATAGGTGCCACATTTATTCACTTGACATATACCGACAACGAAAAAATCATGGTGTAAACATTTGAAAAAAAAAAAAAAAAAAAAAAAAATTGTAGACAACCTTGCACGGGAAGATTTTTCATTTTTTTTTTTTGTTTTTTTTTTTTTTGTTTTCAGGTAAGAATCGCTTTTTATCTTACATTAAAAAAAATATCCTTAAGGCAAAAGAAAAAAAAAAAAGATGTTTTAAACATTGGATTGAAAAAAAAAAAAAAAAAAAAAAATCGAAATATACATTTTCGCATAGCCGAGGAAGAGAATGAAAGAGAGATAGAAAACAAATTTAAATGAAGACTTGTAGGAAAAAAAAAAGTCATTAAATAATTGAAACGAGTGACAAAGATTTAAATTTAAAAAAAAAAAATTTTTAATCGGATAATTTCACCCACACATTCACCCACACCACATTTTGCGACCATCACCACCACCCAAGAGGAAATATACGATTTGACCAAATGAACACCACCTACGACGTCGTCATCGTCACCATCGTCATCAAACCTTTTTAAAGCATTCATTTTAAACCATGTTTGAAAAAAATTATTTATTAGCATTCTCTATACACAAGAAAAGAAGGCTGTGGTTTCGACGTTTTCTTCTGCTCGATTCTAACAAATATAAACAATGAAAATGTAAACAATAACAACAACAAGTACAGTTATAAAATAATTTTTTTTAAAAATGTAAATATCTAACCGAGTGATATTTTTTTTTTTTTTTCTCCCAATTAGAATCCCCCTTCTTTCGTACGTAAATTTACTTATTACTTTACGACGTTAAATACATGGATTACGGACCGAGAACTAAGAGAAATCATTTAATTCAAACGGGTAACACAAGGTGGCATTTATTTAAAATTGCACAATTCCTGCTATGCGTTGCCATTATTGTCGTTGCCATCGTGATAATGCTTTACTGGGATATATGGGATGATTTTTCAGGTATATAATTATTTTTTTTCCCTCCCCTCCCTCTCTACCGCGCTCTCGACAATGAATCGATACATGCAATCAACAAACGACATGAAATCATTGAAATTTTAGTGCCGCGCGGATTGTACGAGAACGAAACAGAAACGACCTTTCACGAAACAACAACGACCTTTCGCGAAACAGAACCTTTCACGACCTCGGATTCGACAACGAGATCACCATCTTCCGCGACGAAACCCTCTTCAGGACAAACGACAACAAAGTCAAACCTATTTATTGTGACTCCTGTAAAAACTGTTCCAGCCTCCGAAGATGACATCAAATGTCCGAAAATCCCAGAGTATAAAAAAGACTCGGATAGTTTTTCACTCTCTAACTTACTCTTCATATTCCCAGCCGTTTTCACCGTTTTAGTTATAGTAATAATTGAAGTGTTTGGGCATTTGACTCGGGATCCTATATTGAAAGTGCCCGTGAGTAAAAAAAGTCTTTTCAATCAAATGATAATAACAAAATTAATTGAAATAAGCAGCAGCAGCAGCAGTTGTAGTAGTAATAGTAGTAGTCGTACAACGCCGTCTTATTCGGTTGTTATCAATCAACAGTCAAATTCATACTTTTTTTTTTTTTTTAATAATAAAATGATTCATAAGGATAAATAATTAATTTTCAGACCATCGTTTACCTTTTCATAATGTTGATTTTGAGCTTGGGAATATTTACTGTAAGCACCGAGGCCACGTATAGACGAAGACAATACATATATGGAGCGATTGCCCTTTTTTCGGGTATTCTAACCTTAACCGCTATGCTCAATATAATTTTTGTGGCTTGTTTATCGTTGTTATTTTTTTTTATTTTCTTTCCCTCCCTACTCCTCCGCCCCCCCCCCATAGACTTTACCGTCGACATCATTCAGTAAAATTTACAAAAAAAAAAAAAAAAAAAATCAGACATGCAATAAAAAAAAACTGAAATTTTTCCCATTCACGCCGCCCTCCTCTTCCCTCTCCTACAATTTATGACACAATCAATTTTTTTTTTTTTTTTTTTTTTTTTTTGAAATAAAAATAATAATAATGAACTTACCCTGTTTCCTGCGTGCGCTCCAGAGTACCGGAGGTGCAGGTAAAGGGTTACCTCCTGGAGAAGCCAGTTTGGTTGATGTCCAAAAACCTGAAATAAATATTTTACATTTGTGAAAAGTGATAACTGAATAATGATAACATTTTTTTTACAAATTTTATCATTACGAATTCATTTCGAACGTTTACAATTATCATATAATGTTAAAAGGGAAAAAACAGAATTTTCATCGACTTCCCTCTTCTCCCTTAAAAAAAAAAAAAAAAAATTTCCCGAGTAAAAAATAATAATAATAATATTTTTTTTGTTTTTTAAAACGTATTTACGAGATACAAGCGATAAGAAAATTAATATATGGAAATAAATTATTTATTATCAATTATGATTATTCAACCGTTAATGAATGAAAATACATAAAACTTAATAAAACGAGATAAACGACGCAAAACGAAAACCGATAACCGTAAGATTTTATTTACCATATAATTCAAATTCGAAATAAGTAAAAAAAAAATAATAATAATAAAACCCATTAAAAACGACGATGATGATGATGATAATTATTCCGAAATCGAAAACCACTTAAAAAAAAAAAAAAAAACAATACATAAAATACGGGGGGAAAAATGATATCGAACAGTTGAACGTATTGAAAATGCATAAACGTTCAATTGAAGGCGTTTTTCAAAAAATCTTTCATTTAAAAACAAAAAAATTTCATATTCGTTCATTGTACAAAAACGTATAAATCAATCGATTAATCGATATCGTCATCGATATTACATTTTAAAAAAAAAACAAACTTTATTTTTAACAAAATCGTACGAAAGTACAAAATAAATAATAAAAACTTTTATTCAATTTTAATGACGATCCAATTATTATTAAAAAATCCCTCCGAGATATAAAATTCAAAACAGAAAAAAAAAAAGAAAAAGTGTATTTTTATTCGATTGGAAAATTTTCATAACGATTGTTGTTGTTGTTGTTATGTTTAAAGTTATGTGAATTTACCCTTAACCCCCCACCCCTCCCCCGACGTATATTTAAATTATTCATGTTTATCAATATTATATTTAATAACCGACAAATTAATTACTTTTCCAAACCGTAAGTATGAAATATTTTGTAAAAAAAATAAATAAATACGTTATTAAATGATCTTCAACTATTTTTCTCTCTCTCTCTCTCTTTTTTATTAATTAATTAATTAACGCGGGCAAAATATTTTCAATATTAAAGTAATATTACTTTATTAGCATAGTAAAGTTTACTTTATTTTCATGATGACGAAAAATATATATTTATTAATTAAAAAAGAAAAGAGAAAATTAAAAGAGAAAAAATTATTTTCAATCAACATATTAAGGGTTAACATACGCGTGCATGTTAAAAAATTCATAGCCACGGATTAATTGATCTATAAATAAAAATTAATATGTTGAATACATAAATTTTTATTATTAATGCAACAAAAAATAAAAAAAAATAAAAATATAAAATTTAAAAAAAAAAAACCGAGATGACGGTTACGGTTTATAAATATTCAAAAATCCAATCAATTCAAAAAAAAAAAAAAAAAAAAAAAAGAACATTTACGTGTTTCCGAATACAAAAAAAAACCAACGAAATTAACTAAATATGACGAATACGTTTACGGTTTCCCCCTTCCTTTCCCCCCACCTCCCCATCCTCTTCTAAAGTGATTATCATTAAAAAAAAACGAGAAAAAAAAAAAAAAAAACAAAAATTACAATTTAAATTATTGTTACGACCGAACCGGGGGAATCCCCTTCCTCCCAAAAAAAAAAAAAAAATCATTATTCGATCATTTGCATACTGGAAATTGTTTTTTTCTCTCTCTCTCTCTCTCTTCTTCTTCTCATATAGAACTCATTCGAAATAATTTAATTCAAATTTTTAAATATACGCGAGAAAAAAATAAAATAATTTTTATGGGGGGAACGGGGAGGGAGTGGGGGGGAGAACACAAACAAAACAAGAATTTCTACTAAAACGAAAACAACAACAACAACGACAACAAAAAATTATCGTAGCCCGCCAAAATTAAATTTTACGATTCCTATCGAAAATTACTTGGCAATAATATCTGAATGGTGATGATGATAATAATAATAATAATAATAATAATAATTTTTTTTGTACGGGATAGATCCTTATTGTAATTACGTCGTCTACTTTTTTTTTTAAGACATTTCTTGTGCCACATTTTGATCACGTAATAAATTATTAATTTTTTTTTTTTATTTCTTCTCCTCCTTATTTAAAAAAATTTTTTTTTAAATAGTCTCTTTTCCTTTTTCCGCATTTTCTGTGTGTGCACATTATATTCTTAATTACGTGAAAGAAGAGTAATAAAAAAAAAAAAAAATAAATCTAAGACTCGAAAAGAAAATAAAATAATAAAATAAAATAAATCATTTTTTTAAAAACTTTGCTTTGTTCTTTTCCTTTGCAATAAATTTTAATTTTTTCTTTCTTCACCGTTTTTTCAAAAAAAAAAAAAAAAAAAATTCAAATTAATCATGCACGGTCTTAATTAATTAATTATATAATAAATTACTATGAAATAAATAAATAAAAAATAATAATTTTAATAATTTCCCCCCATATTTTATCTCGTTTAAAAAACCTCAAATTCCTTGTAATTCCAACCACTCACCCACCCCCCCGGAAAAAATACTCTTATTACAAGTACAATAAAAAAAAACTTTTTTTTTCCATTGATTTTCAACTGAAATCCCCCCCCCCCCTCCCCCCCCCGATGAATTTTTAAAAGTAAACCTTTATGTAATAATAATAATAATTTCTTTTTTCATATATATCGAATTTTTTAATAAGTTTATTTGTTTATTTGCTATTTTTTTTTTTTTTTGCTAAATTTAAAACAAGGAAAATAATAATTTTAACGGTAAAATTACGAAAGCAAAACAAAACGAATTGAAAAAAAAAAACGAAATAGAAAAAAAAACCGACATTTAAAAAAAAAACGAAAAAAAAAAATAAAAAAAAAAAAAAAAAAAATTTTATTAAACTTTTCGTTTTGAAACTTTATTGGGAAACCAAAACCAAAAACCAAAAAAAAAAAAAAAATTGTATATATTTATGTTACATAAAGTCGCCATTTTTTTTTATTACTTGGTTTTTTTTTTTTTTTTTTTTTTTGCTAAAGAGAAAAAAGCAGACAGAAAACCTGTAAAAGTCAAAAAACCCCTTTATCTTTACTCGATTGTCGAAAGAGGGACGAAAAGGGGGAGAGGGGAAAAGCATTTTTTCAAGAAATTGCTTACAAAATGTTTTCCTTTCCCCCTCCCCTCCCCTCCTCCTTTTCTTTCTATCATGGCTTTTCCACAATTCGACTAATCTTATTTTTTATATACGCAAATATAAATAAATAAATATATATATAAAAAAATCTCGAGAAAAAAAAAACACTTTCGTGAAATCAAACATAAAAATATTATTTATTATTATTATTATTAAATATAAAATATAAAAAATAAAATAAAATAAATAAATAAAAAAACAACCAAAACATAAAAAAAAGACTAATTTTCCCTTTTTTTTTTCTTCTCTTTTCTCCTTTTTCCTTTTTTTTCTATTATTATTATTATCATTCATCGGATTTTTTTAAATAAAGAAATAATAATAATAATAATAAAATAAATTATTTTCTTTTCATAAAAAATAAATAAATAAATAAATAAACGTTGTTACTTTTTAAATTCGTATAGTTTTTATTTATTTTGAAAAAAATATTCCAAAAGCTTCCTAAATTTAAAAAATTTTTTTATTTCCCTTTTTTTTTTTTCTTCGGCCCTTTTTTCCCCCACTTTCCCCTCCCCTCGTTCGACGACTTAAAAATAACGTCGAGTAATAAAAACCGAAAATAAACTTTAAAAAAAATATTAATAACAATAATAACGACGACAACAACAACAACAACCGTCGAAGCAAATAACGAAAACACACTCTGACACTCTGTTTCTATTTTTATTAATTAAATTTTATTTTTTATTATCATTATTAATCGATTGATTGATTGACTAAATCCATATAATAATAATAATAATAATAATAATATTCGAGCATTTATTTCAAAGGAATCGAGTAGAAACCTGGAAATAAATGCTTAAAAACTTCGACAAATGAAAATCTCATCGTGTTTAAAAATGAAACAATAATAATAATAATATTAAATAAAAATATTTAAACGTCGAAGAGGGGGGGGGGGGGGAAAATGTGTCAAATAATTATGCCCCCCCCTGTTTTCCCCCCTTTTTTTTTTTTATTTTTTTGAAAAAAAAAAAAAAAAAAAAAAAAAAAAACTTTAAAAATTGTCCGCCGGCCTAATTTAAATTAGACGATTAGGTCAACCATTTTGTTTTTGTTTTTGTTTTTTTTCGCGCGTGATAACCTTTTTTTTTTTTTTTAACCGAATTAAATAAATCTCTAAATTTCACGCGGCGTGATGTCATATATATATATATATATATATATATATATATATATATATATATATATATATATATATATATATATATATATAAAATACAAACGAAAGTTTAAAAATTTTTTAAATTTTCCCGCGAGTTTTACTTTAAATTCGCGCAAAAATTAATAGAAGGGGCCGGACGAGGCCGGACGGGACGGGGCGGGGGGTGGCGGTGTTTGTTGGAAAAAATAATTTCCAACGCATTTTCTATATCGTTTATACGATTATTATTATTATTATTATTATTATTATTATTATTATTATTATTATTATTATTATTAAATATGTAAAAAATTATTGTTAAAACGCGCGTGTAATTTTTTCATTAGAGGAGTGGCTAAATGACTATTTTGAGAAAAATTGTGTGGGCAATCATCAATCGTTTGAACCCGATTTTATGTTAATAAGAAAAAAAAAAAAAAAACCGATTCGTTTTTTTTTTCTCTTTGCCCCCCACACCAACGCCTTTTGTGTAACCGAGCGTGCATGTGCGTGTGCGTGTGCTCGCGTTATTATTATTATTATCATCATCATTAAATTGAATTTTTTTTATAATATATGTACTTTAATGAGCGCGTAACAAAAAATTTCATGTTTTAATATAAGGATTTACAACGGAAAATATTTTTTTTTTACCTTTTATCATCATGTTTTCACTTTTTTTTTTTTTTTGACATGTTTGACTAAAATTGTTGTTTCCTCCCCTCTCCCCTCTCCCCCCACACACAAAATTTTAAGTTTCCTCATTTTTTATTATTACGTAATTTATGACATAAAAAAAAAAAAAACATTTTATGGGACGACAACAGATAAAAGTTCATTTTTATTATATACGTTTTAAAAATCACAAATTAACAAAACACGTTTTGGTTTCTTTTTTTCTTTTTTTTTCTCTCTTTTAAGAGAGATTTTACTCAAAAAAAAAAAAAAAATGGAAATAATAAAGAGTTGTTTTGAAGAATATATTAAAGAAAAAAAAA
>NW_002987834.1:763981-765187 GCF_000006295.1 Pediculus humanus corporis
AAAAAAAAAACAACAAACAACAAACGGCCATGAAATTAAAATTTAAAGCCTGAAAATTTATTTTTATTTTTTTTTTAACACCGAAAATAAAAAATTTTCACAATCGTTTTGAAATTGATTTTTCCGACGGAACCTTTTTCCCTTCCCTCCCCTTTCCTTACCCTTTTCCCCCCCCCAAAAAAAAAACAAAAACTTATTTAATTGACGAGTGCGGTAGAGAGAGAGAGAAAAAAAAAAACCGGCAGTCAGTCATTAAAAAAAATTTTTTTTTTTTTTTTTTTCAAACTCAACTTTGTCAAATTAATGTTTCGTGATAATGTAAAATTAACGTCAAATTATTTATTATTATTATTATTATTATTCACTTTTCCTTTGGGCTACCAACGATTTTTTTTATAAATTTATTTATTAAAAAAAACTATTATTATTATTATTAATTTTTTCTTTCTCTCTTCGTGTCGGTACTCGGTTTATTATTTTTTTTTTTTTTATATAAATTATGTGAATAATTCCTTGACGATATCCGGTACGTATAACCCGAAACTGGTAAAAAATAATAATAATAAAATATATTCGTGTGAGTACGTATATAAATTTTACGGTTTCGTTTTAAATATCGGAGTTCAGGTACAATAATAAAAAAAAATTAATATCAATGGGTTACAAAAAAAAAATTGTTTTTATCTTTAAACTTGGGAGAGGCACCCATATGGAAATTCAAGGCCCTGTGGGTAAACAAGGTATTTGGCTTATTTCAATAAGCGCCTGTGTTGTAAGAAAGGCGCCACTTCAAAATGATAAATAGTTGTAAATTGTACTCGAACACACAAAACAACAACAAAAAAAAACAATTTTCCTTTTCCCCCCTTCTCCCCTTCTCTCCTTCCACGTTCAAACAAACAAACAAACAAACAACGTAAAAGACAAAAAAAAAAAAAAAAATTAAACCGAGCCTTGTTTAATTTAATTGCAATTTTTTTCTTTTTAATTTTTTCCTTTTAATTTTTAATTAATTAATTAATTAATTTTTTTTTTCAATTTGAGCTTTCAATTTGAGCTTTTTAAAAGTTCAAAACGTTTTTTTTTTTTTTTTTTTTGGATTTACCGGGATTATTCCGGTGGCATTTATGACAATTAAAAAAGTCAAAAAAACAAAAACAAAAAAAAAAACAAAAGATTATGAGGAAAATTCGTCCGTTTTTTTTT
>NW_002987834.1:765208-775509 GCF_000006295.1 Pediculus humanus corporis
TTTGTCAGCTACATTTCCCCCCCCTCTCTCTCTCTCTCTCTCTCTCTCTCTCGTTTTTATTAATAATAAAAATATATATATGTATACAATTTATTCGTTTCCGTATGTATACGAGTTGGAGAAAAAAAAAACGGAAAATTTGTGGCAAAATCGTCGTTTGTCGTCATGACTTGAAAACAACCACAATTTTCACATTTGTATATATACTCCTTCTCGTACTTTCCATATAAATTTTTTTATTTATACCGCGGATAAAGACAAGGCTAGACGAAATATAAGAGAGAGAGAGAGAGAGAGAGAAAAGGATTACAAGATCAAGAGTTTCAAAGTTAATCGAAAATTCGGCTTACCTTGACTCCAATTAAATAAAAAAAACAAAATGTCTAGGAAAAATGATTTTTTTTTTTTTTTAAACATGGACAACAATTAGAAAATTTATTAAAAATTAATAGTTATTTTATTATGCATGATAAAAGATGAATCTCATGGTCAACCTTCAATATTTAAACTTGCCAATTGGGGAATTGAGCCTCCAAATAAAAAAACAAATGCCAAAATGAATCAATGTTATTGGGAAATTGTTTTTTTTTTTTTTTTTTTTTTTTTTTTGCGGGGGACGAAAAAAAGAGAATACTCTGATAATAAAACAAAACATAAACATAATCAATGATAAAGTATAACAAAACAAAAACAAAAAAGAAAACAAATTAATTTGCAATGTTTTTCCCCCTTTTTTTATATATATATATTAATATTTATCAAGGTTAAATTAGACTTAAATTAATTATTATTTTACTTACATGATGATTGGCGTCACACAAAAAACAGAAAAACAAAGAAAAAACTTTGTGAATAAAATATTCCACTTAATAATATATGTATCCTCCAGTTATCACTCCAGTAAAACGATTATTATTATTTCATATATTATAATAATAAAACTAATCACTTTAAGTAACTTTTTTTTTTTATAACGATATTTCTACGAGAATCACAAAACAAAACAAAAAAAAAGCAATCAAACAACAACAACAACAACAATCATAATCACAATTTAACGTTTTAATAATAAAGAAAAAAAAAATTCAAATCAATGTGTCCTATGTTTAATTTAATGACAAAACATTTTTTTTTTTTTCTTTATATTTCACTTGTCATACTTGTTTTTTGTTTTTTTTTATTATTAAATAAAGTGTCGGCCATTGATTATATAAGGTAATTAATTATTTATCAACTTAAAAAAAAAAAAAAAAAACTTAGTAACCTAATTTTTACTTGATTTAAAGAGGAGGAGGAGATTTAGGCCCCATAAAGCAATCAAATTATACAATTTCACTGTCTTTTTTTTTATTTATATTACTTTTTTACTTTTCATTTTGAATATGTATGTAAAAAAAGACATTTTTTTTTATTCGCTTTTCATTCGAGAGTATCCACTACACCCTGACACTCATCATCAACTCGAGTAAAATTATTAATTGAAAATTATTGATCTGTGTCGCATGAAATTTCTTATTTACATATAAATATATATTTAATTAATTAATAATAACAATTTTTTATTCTTTCTGTTACTTGTAAACTATACAAAACAAAAGTTTCTAAAAGTTTTTTTTGAGGGAGAGGGAAAATTGAAATTTAAAAAAAAAATTTGGTTTGATTTGATTTGATTGGATTCGACCCACCACCAGAGCCCACCATAGAGTAATAAATAAACTTTGTTATAATATTAATTAAAATAACTTAATGTGTGTATAGTTTTTTGTACCTTTTTTCCTTTTTTTGTTTCAAATTAAAACGTTAAAAATTTTTATTGCGATAATGCCAACACCCAAGGACACGCGGTTTAATAACCCACATAACTTATAATAAATACACATAAAAAATTTTAACAATTTCCAACGTTTTTTTCTTTCTTTCTTTCTATTTTATTAAAAAAAAAAAGAAATTAAATAAAATGATAGAGAATAAGTAAAGACAGTTTGCTGGAAACAGGCCATACACAACTCGGTCGACGAACTCATGTATAAATATATAAAAAAAAAATTTTTTTCCTTTTTTTTTTTTATAATTTTAAACGTATTATCCTATCGAAAAGCACATAAACATACACACACAGACACACTCACTCACTCTTTGTAATAAACGCCGAATTTTTATATCAAATAATTCCTTTAAACAAACACTTTAAACAATAAAAAAACACTTTTAACATCATCGTGAAATATTATTTTAAAAAAACTTTTCCATTTTTTTTTTTTTACCTTCAAATGAAAATAAATAAAAAAAAAAAAAAAATTTTTTTCACCAACATAGTCACCACTCACAAATTCACGTTTGCCAAGTTATGGTTTTGAATAGTGCACTCTCGTGTCGCATACCCAAATTAATTTTAAGTATTACTGCGTCGCCTTCAAACTGAAGACTTAAATATGAATCACTGTACGTAATTTTTTTTTTCAGGTTCGTACAGGTTTCGTGTTTTTTTAAATGCTTTGATTACATTGTGGGTCGCTGGTATAATATATTGCGATAAGAAAAAAAGAAAGAACTTTGTAATGTCCCCGTTTTTTTTTTTTATAATGCATTATTATGGTCTTTTGGTAAGATGCGCTTTGTAATTGATTACGTGTTATTCGATTGTGTGATGCTGTTTGGCAAAACAACTTTTTTTTTTTTGTAAAATCATTATTATTTTAAGTAATCATTTTAAGGTACGATGTGGGGAGACGTGGGGAAATGTGAGGAGTTGGGGGGAATCGTAAATTATAATTTTTTAAAAAAGTTTTTCCAAAATTCTTTTTAAAAAAATTTTTTGTTTTTCTTCTCCTTTTTCTTTTATTATTAAAAGTTAATTTCCTGAGGGTTAAAAAAAAATTTTATGACTTGGGGTCATCGGAAAATGACGTTTTTTATACGATGCCCCCCAAGAAAATAATTAAATATTAAAAAAAAAAAAAAGAGGAAATGAAAAATTCAATCGTAAAAACGCATAAGTATTTCAATAACGGGAAAAAGTTTTTTTTTATTTTTTTTACGAAGAATCCATCCATTTACGAACAGTTAAATGCAGACGACGATATAATAATAATAATGATAATAATAATAATTACGCACGATTATATTTATACGTTTGTAAACATATAATTATTAATAAAATTGATTGATGTTGTTATATTTATTTAAATTATAAAAAATATTTAAATTCATTTTAGGGTCATCATTATATTAGAATTTTCTAGAAATAATTGGAAAAACGTTTAATTATAAAATTTGTTATTACATGGGGAGTCGTTAAAGAAATAAAAATAAAATTATTCGTTTAAAAAAAATTTTTTTTCATTTACAAATCGCAACAGGATAAATGCAACAGCAGAAAGCAAATAAATCCAGTAGAAATTTTGAATTTTAAATTTATTTTTCTAACCGTTATAAAATTCATTTTTTTTTTTCAAAGTTTAATATTTCATAATAAAAAACTCTTTAATGAAAAAAAAAACCGCCATATTGAAATTTAAAATAAAATAAAAAAAAGGTTTTATTTTTTTTATTAGAATTTTTTTTTTTATATAATTTCATTTCCTGTTTTTCATACAAAGGTATAACAACAAATTTAATTAATGAATGCCCTTCAATGTTTTTTCAACGTAAATAAATAAATAAAACTTTTACTACTACTACTACTACTATAACAAATACTTGTATTTATTATTATTATTATTATTATTATTTGACGTAATTTTATGCCAATGACAAAGTTCAAAGTTTTATATATATGCGAAATTGATTTCGCGTTAATTGCGATAAATCGATACGAAAAAAATTTATATATCGAATATTTGGTGATAATGGGGGGAGGTAGGGGGGTAGTGAGGGGCGGTAATTTTTTATTCGAGGTAATATTTGAAAAAAATTGTAATTTTTACCTCAAACGTGTGGGTTTTCCTACTGCATAATTTTTTTTACGTCATAATTTTTCCGTTAAACCCACACTCGAATTTTTTTTGTTTTTAAAAAAAAAACTTTATGAAAGAATAAATACGTAAAAAAATTGTTTTTTTCGGGGGGAGGGGGGTAATTATTTTTAAGTTAAAATGTAATAAATCAAAAAAAAATAATGATGATAATTATTATAATCAGTCAAAAAAAAAATAATATAAAACGAAATATTTGGCAACGTGATTATTATTAAAAAAATTATTTATTTATTTATTAAAACTCATTTTTCAATTTAATAAGTCAAATTGATTAATTTAAATAATACGAGTCGATAATATAAAAAAATTTTTTTTTTTTAAATATTGTTTCCTTATTATAATTATTATTTTTTTCTCTTGAAAAAAAAAAAAAATTTATATAATTATACTTTTGCTAATTTTAAAATTTATCGTGTTCGAAGGTATTTTAATTTAAAAAAAAAAAAAACTCGTCGGGTAAATAAATTCCTTTTTAAAAAAAAAATTTATGTAAAATGACTCGTTTCCTTCTTTTTAAACAAAAAAAAAATTCAATGGATAAATAATTTATTAAAAAAAAAAAAAAAATCCAATAATAATAATAAGCGAACGAGTTGTTGTTGTTGTTTTCGTAAATGAATAAAAAAAATATTTGTTAAAATAATTTTCAAATTTTTTTTTTATTTTGTTTTGTTGGCACTATTGTTTCATTGATTTTTTTTATTAATAAAAAACGTCACGAAATTTTTTTTTTATATTAATTAGTACCTTTTTTTTTCTTTTTGTTACCCAATCGTTACATTTTAATTTAAAAATTACGATTTTCAATACGTTAAAACAAAAAAAAAATTAATTTTAAATTATTATCATCATCATCATCATCATTATTATTATTATTATTATCAATTCGATAAGGCGCGTAAATTATTTATTTATTGTAAAAAAAAAAAAAATTAATTTTTACGTTTACAATGGATTCCTTTTAAAAAATTCATTCATTATTATTATTTTTTTTTTTTGCTTAATAATAAATCCGTTACAGTTATTATCATTATCATTATTATTATTATTATTATTATTATTATCAACATCGTGTATTTTTTTTTTTTTTATTTGGACTTTGTGTGTAATAAATTAACGTTGAACTATTTGTTTTTTTTTTTTGTTATTATTTCAAAAAAAAAAAAAATTCGAGTACAAAAAATTACAACCTTTTATTATTATTATTATTAATGACGTAAAAGCTTTTTTTTTTGAGGGGAGGGAGGCGGGGGAGTCAATCTATTATTATCAATATTTTTTTTTTAAATTTCCCCTTTTGATAAAAATCACGAATGTAAGATTGAAAAATTATTTAATTTTTTTTTGCGTTTAAACCCAAAGGGGGCGCAGTGGGAAGGGGGGTGTGATGTGTGAGTGGGTGGTGGATGGTGGTGGTAAAGGAGAGGGGAGGATTTGAAATACGTATATTTTCGAAATGAAATTTTTTTTTTTTTTTTTTATAATTACGTTTAAATATTTTTCCATGACCTAAAATAAAATCGAGTGCTAACGTCATAGTCATCATCATCATCGTCACTTTTTCCAAAAGGTGATAAAAGGTTTAAGTTTATTAAAAAATAAGAAAACCGATATAAATGATATTGCGTAAGCGTTTGAACTTGACATTCCACGGGAACTCGATCATCTAATAAATTTTTAATGTGCAACGTTCTTATATATATCTATATGCGATATCGCGAGTTTTCTGACTCGTTTTTAAAATCGGCCTTGACGTCAATTTTTTCTTTTTTTTTTTTTAATTCGAATATTAAATTAATATTATTATTATTATTAATAAGCGATTTATTTAAATTATTTTTAATAAGGAAACGAGGGGGATGTGTTACCACCACCACCGCCAACGCATGACACCACTTTTATATAACGATGTCAATTTCCGCGGTTAAGAAATTTTTTTTTTTTGTAAATGGGAGAAGGAAATTACGCGTCAAAAATTGAATGTCGTGGTTTTAACAACAAACGCAACAATCCATTACGATATACTAATTGCGTTTTAATTCCGTGTTTGTTTGTTTGTTTGTTTGTTTGTTTTTCATTTATCCGTTTAATATCGAAACAGTTATTGTCGTTCATTTAAAAAAAAAATTTTTTTTTTTATTTTTTCCTGGGGGGGGGGGGGTTATCGATACTAAAATTTTTATTAAATATTAATTTTAAAATGTCATAGATATTATTATTATTTTATAACCGATTAATTTTGATTGACAATATTTTTAGATAAATAAACAAAAACAAAAAAAAACGTCGTTTTAAATTTATACAATAATTCCAATGTTTTGTTAAACAAAAAAAAATCGATGATTACTTATATAAAAAAGAATTTCAAATGAAAGTTTAATTATTATTATTATTATTATTATTATTATTTATCCATTTTTAAAATGAATTTTTTTATTTAAAATTTTACCTCCGGGAATTTTCCAGAAAAAAAATTTTTTTTTTAAAAAAGTTTTTAACAACCATCTTCATCTCTCTCTTTCTCTCTCTCTCTTTTTTTTTCTCTCTTTTTACGTTTGCACTTTTTTTAAATAAAATTTCCATAATTTTTTATTTTAAAAAAAAAAATCCATAAATTTAAATTTTTTTTTGTTGATAAACAAAACGTGGAAGGAAAAATTTATTTCTTAGGGTCACGTTTTAAACCTTCCCTATTAATGTCATTTTATTTAGCTCATTATTAAGAATCGTAGAAATAAAATAAAAAATAAATAAATAAATGAAATAAATCATTTATTACTATTATTATTATTATTATTATTATTATTATTATCATGGTTTTTTTTTACGGTTATTTTCAAATATGTATATATATTTAAAAACCGTAAAATTTCTTGCAGAAGACTATTGAATTTACACCATCTTTAAAAAAAAAAAAAAAAAAAAAAAAACATTTCATTATTTCGTTCGTGATAAGAAAATAAACAAAACAAACGTGTAAATCATTGATAAAAACTGTTTTTGATAAATTTTCATTTTAGTTTATTTTTCCACCGCTAGAGGTTGTTTTCGTCACAAAACGTCATCACGGGAAAATCTTATCGGTGTGTTTATTTATTTTCCGACTACGACGTCATCAATTCGTTAAAAATTTTTTTTTTGTTAAACATTTAATTTTTTAAACATTTTTTTTAAGGGGAGGGAGGGAGAAACGTTCGGTAATCGTTTTTATAACCATTACACTTTATTATTTTTATTGTCGTCAGTAAATTTTTGGCTTTAAAAGAAAATTTCTTTATTTAATTACGTAAAACAAATCGTAGAAATTACAATTAAAATAACTTAAATAAACTTTATAAATGAATTATTATGTTTTCTTATTATTATTATTATTATTATTATTATTATAAGATTTTCAAATGTAATTAAATATTAATCTCAACAAAGAATAACAACAATAAAAAATTAAATAAATAAATAAAATTTCTTAAATAAATTTTTGTTTTTGTTTTTGTAAATTTTTTATTTAAAACCCCCCCTCCCTCCCCCTCGTTCTTTTTGTTATTAAAAAATAAAAAATAGTCTTTAGAAAATTAAAATTTATATAATAAAAGATTCTTTACTCAAAATTGAATTTATTTAAATAAGAAGAAAAAAAAAATTGTTAAACTTTAATTTTTTAACGAATGAATAAAAAATAATTGAAAAGAATAAAAAAAAATTTTTTTTAATTTTTTTTAAACAAATTAAATTTTTTTTTGTATATTTTTCGCTCGTTTAAAAAAGAGAAGGGGGAAGGGGAGGGGAACAACTCGAATTTTAACAATGAAACGACGACAACAACAACAACAAAAACTAAAACAATAAAATTTTGAAAACAATTTAGCTTAAGAAACCTTTAATTTATTTTTTTAAAAACAAAAAAATATTATTATTATTTCCCGTTGGAAAACAATAACAAAAAAAAAAGGTTTCAAATAAAAATATAAGATTTCGAGAATAATAATAATAATAGAAAAAAAGGGGAAAATTCAAAAGAAAATCAAAGAATAAAAAAAAAGTTTTAGTGTTTTTTTTTTAAATTTTTTTCCCAATTTTAAAAAATTAAAAAAATTATTTATTTGTTATTCGATTATTTTTTTTCTTCAATAGAAGGTTCTAGAAATTTATATTTAAAAAAAAAAAAAAAATTTGATTGAAAAATAAAAAATAAATAAATAAAAAATGATAAAATCGCGAGAATACGAATCGAATACGGTGAATCTTTTATAAAAATGTTTTTAAAAAAAAAGAAAAGGAAACGGAAAACCTTACTGACCTTTTCCAAAATTTAATTTCGGTTAAAAACACGCACACCCACACCCACGCACACGCACAAAGGTCAAATTAATAATAATAATAATAACCTTTTCCTCTTATTTATTTATTTATTAACATACCGAAAATCTAAAACATTAAGAAAAAAAAAATTTAATTTATCACGTGATAAATTATTCGAAAATAATTTACCATTATTATTATTATTATTATTATTTTTTTTTTTTTTAAGTGTTTCGCTTACGGAAACTTTTTTTTCCATGTTTAAAACCCCCCCAAAAAAAAAAAAACGAATCGACCGTTAAACGTTTTTTTTTTTTCCATTTTTCCTTTTTTTTCCATTTTTCCATTTTTTTTTTTTTTTACGAACAAGTTGTCGACGTTAAAAAAAAATTATCTTACGGTAATAGTAATAATAATAATAAATGTGAAAAAGAAATATTATTATTTCTGGAATAACAGTGAGATGGGAAAAGGAGGGGGGAGGGGAAAACGTTTTTCTTTTTTTTTTTAATTAATGACTTCCGAGCAAACATTTCAAGGTAATAATTACCTTTTTTTTCATTTCCTTTCGAATTCAATTTTTTTTTATCATCATCATCTTGGATTATTTTTACTATTAAACAAATGAACATTATTGTTATTATTATTATTAATTAATTAATTAATTAATTTAAAAAAGGGTGAAAATACGCGTTTTACAAAAAAAAAAAAAAAATCGAACACTCGCGCGTTTTTTTCTTTTGAAATTATTCATCAAATTTAATAAATTTACACGTTATTAATAATAATAATAATAATAATAATAATAATGTTCGGAGAAAAATAAAATTTTTTTAATTTATTAATTACAAGAGAAAGAGAGGGGGGAGGGGAGAGATTAAATTATTACTACGTAAACCGTAGAGTTTAAGCCTCTCGTAATTTTTTTTTTTTTTTACTACTATTTTCCTAATGAGTTTTAATACTTCATCCAGTAAAATATTATTATTATTATTATTATTATTATTATTATTATTATTATTATTATTATTATTATTATTATTATTATTATCATTATTATTAATAATAATAATAATAATTTTCTTGAAAAGTTAAATGCGATTAAAAAAGAAAAAAAAAGGAAAAAAAGGAATGAAAGAAAAAAAGAAAGAAAAATTGAAAAAAATTTACTTTGAATAATAATAAATTACGATGTTGTAAAGAGAGAGAGAGAGAGAGAGAGAAAAAAAATTTTTTTTCTTTTTTTTTTGACGCCATATTTATAATAGAATCGTACTAATAGTCGATAATAATAATGATAATAATAATAAAACGCGTGGCATTAAAAAAAAAGTTTTAATAAAAAAAGATTTAATTGATTGTAAGGCCACAAAAAAAAATTCTTTTTTTTATTTTAATAATAATAATAATAAAAAACAAAAAAGTGGTTAAAAAAAAGAAAATTTTATGATCACGTGATTTTTTAATTAAAAATATGAAAAACTTACAATTTGGTAAACACGGTAATAACCAAAAACATGAACGTTTCATTTAAAAATAATTTTTTTTTGTTATGAAACCGTTTGTCGATGACGATTTACAAGAAACTAACTGGAGTGACAAAAAAAAAATAATAATAATAATATAAACGGACACTCGAATACCTATAATTATATACTAATATTAATATCGATATTATAGTAATAATAATAATAATATAAACATGCAAATAACGAATAATTATATTATTATCTATTTCGTTTTTTTTTTAATATTTTAACGTTACGGTTTTTTTTTCCCCACCTCCCCCCTCCTTTTAAATAACTTATGAAAGTACGAGTCGTAGAAAGAGAGGGAGAGAGAAAGAGAGAGGAAGAGAGAGAGAGAGAGAGAGAGAATTTTAATTTTCTTTCTTTCATTACTTTTTTCCTTTTATGTTTAATTTACATTTAAATTGTGAATTTTTACCTGGGAAAATTTTCTTTTTTTTTTTTTTTAAACGGTGAAAATGTTTTTACTTTATTGTAATATTTGTAATTATCCTTG
>NW_002987833.1:0-1609 GCF_000006295.1 Pediculus humanus corporis
TGACCATTTTTCATTTTGATCGTAACTAATATTATTATTATTATTATTATTATTATAATACTTTTTTTTCTTTTTTTATAGGGCCATCAAGTCATTTCAACAAGTTCTTTACGTCGAGCCTGGTTTTTCTAGAAGCAATGAAGTTCATCTTCGTCTCGGTCTTATGTTCAAAGTTCAAAATGACTGGGAAAGTTCATTGAAACATTTACAACTCAGTCTGATTGATTCGAGTCCGAGTTCTTTTTCTAAAGTTGAAAGTAAGAAGAACATTCTAGAAATTTTTTTTTTTTTATTTTGATTTAATTTAATTTAATTTTATTTAAAAAAACGCGGCGTTTTTTGATAGATTTTCTCACGGAATTATAATCGACCGCGTTGATGTTAGTCACTAACTGTAATTTATAGAGGAGACATGCAAGCAACCTTTTCTCTTTCTCTCTCTCTCTCTCTCTCTCTTTCTCTTTCTTTTTCTTTTTCTCTTTCTCTTTCTCTTTCTCTCTTCGACACTAAAAATGTAATTTAACATTTCCAAAGGTAATCATTTTGGAATTTTTTTTTTTTTTTTTTTTTTTTTTTACAGTTTTCTATCCCCCACACGCAGGTATTTACCGCCGTGTCATTATTTATTAAAGCCCCCCATCATCTCCCTCCCTCCCTCTCCCCCCTCCCGGGTTTAGTGAAATCGATAAATCGTGTACGTAATTTTTAACGTTGGCTTTTGTTTTTGTTTTAAATGAGCGAAAGAAAGGAAGAGGAGTCGTCATTATTATTATCATTCTGTTATTCTTTAATATCATCATCATTATTATTTTGTAATGATTATTATATTATCATTATTATTTCTGTATACCTATGATAAAATTCGGAACCTTTTTATTTATTTATTGTATTTAAAATTACGCAAGACCGGAAGGAATTTAAAAATTTCACGATCTGTAGAGATTACGTCGCGTATTAATAATAATAATAATAATAATAATAATATATGTTTATATCATTTTATTAATATTATTATTATTATTTATTTATTTTAAAAGGGGATTAAAAGGTATTAAAGACGAACGTAATCACTTTTTAAGGCATCCATTTCATTACGAAACGTGTAAATTTTTTTTATTTATTTATTTTCTTGTGTGTGTGCGTGCGTGTGCGTGCGTGCGTGCGTGCATGTGTGTCTTCGGGTAAAGAAAATTTAATTTGCGATCAAAAGAATCCGGGAGGGGGGGGAAGCGGGTCGTTTTCCAAATGTTTCTTTTTTTTTTTCTTTCTCTCTCTCTCTCTTTCTCTCTCTCCTGTTGGTTTTCGGTCGATTGTTGTTTTCATTACGCACACGCAATTTTTATGCGTGAGGGTGCGTGATTTTAACTCCTCTACGATTAAATAATTTTTGTATTTTCTAAATATAATTTACGCAAAAGCAGGGGGTACGAAAAAAAAAAAAAAAAAAAAAATCGACGTGGCCGGCGGCGGGACTGCCACGACGACAATGATGTCTGTTTGTTTGTTTGTTTGTTTGTTTGTTGGGTGTTTTATATTTATAAATACTCGACGAACGCCATTTTCGTTACGGTAAATAACGGGTTTTAAACGGTGAAGATATGCAAAAAAA
>NW_002987832.1:0-7382 GCF_000006295.1 Pediculus humanus corporis
ATTAAATGTTTTATTAATGATAATAATTTAACGGACAAAAAAATTCTCTCCAGGAGTTTGTTTTTTTTTTTATTATTAAGACGTTCGATAAAGTCAAACGATTAATAATAATAATAATAATAATAATAATAATAATAATAATAATATTTCGTGAAAAAAAAATTTAAAAAATATCCTGCCGAGTTACTTAAATTAATTATTTATTTAAATATTTTATAATAATTACGAGTGAAATATTTTTAAATGATTAATTATTATTAAAATTTTTTTTTTTTTTTTTTTTTTTTTTTTTCCATTAAATGATTTCGGGGATAATGATAATGATTTTTTTTTTTGGGTTTTTTTTTTAAGTTGATAAACTAAAGTTTTTATACCTAATGAGTTGTAATAAATTGTTTTGACAGCCATTTTTTTTTTTTTTTTTTTTTTTTTTTTCGACTCGCTTGTAACGAAAGAGGAAAATCCAGAAATGGAGAATAATTTATATTTTTCTTATAATGTTTCGTTTGCTATTATTATTATTATTATTATTATTATTATTATTATTATTATTATTATTATTATTATTATTATCGTACCGTTGTCGTTGTCGTTGTTGTTGTTGTTGTCGTCGTCGTCATCATCATACTCGTGATCATCATCGTCATCATTAATATTATCAATATCATCGCCATTTTTTTAATCGATTTATTTCGTACGATGGAAAATAAGAAAAAGGTCGATAACCTCTTGCGATTTAAGATGAAGTAAAAGTAGACGGATATTAAATGGAGGCGACGATGATGACGATGATGATGATGATGATTATGAAAAAAAGAGCGTGTGTAATTTTTTGTTTATAAATTTTCCACGTCAAAAAATTCAAACTAACAAAATTATTATTAATAATGGCGTCATTGATATTTTGAAAAAAAAAAAAAAACATAATAATGATAATAATGAGAATCGATGTTGAAGAGAGTTTTTTTTTGGAGTTTCCCCTCCCCGCCTCCCCTTATCTCACAAGAAGGAAAATGAAAAGTGACGTGGGAAAGTGACGTCATGCGGTTTGTGCGTGAGAGCGCGTTCGGAAATGAGAAGCGAAAAAAAAAAGAAAAATTTTTATTCATCCGCGGCGGTTTCGAAAAAAACGGAAATCAAAAAATTTAAGTTATGAAAGTTTTTTTTTTTTTTGCAACGATAGTAGTAATTTTCATAAAAATTTTTTCCCCGGGATTCTTGCCGACGTTGCCGACATTTTTAAATAAACGTCATCATTACATAAATGATTATTATTATTATTATTAATAAATTTGTTATAAAAAATTTTAAAAATGGCGGAAAAGGAAACACGATGACGTAAATTTTCGTACCGGATAAAAAAAAAAAAAAAAAAAAAAAAAAACACCGAACAGTCAATGAAGCGGAAAAAAAAGGCTGAAATTCAAAAATAAAAACCACCCAGGATGTGTTTGGAAAAAACAAAAATTTTTCCGGATGCCCCCCCGGGGGAGCTCGGGACTCTGGCACAATCCCATTAAAGAAAATTCGAAGAAAGATTTTAAAGGATTTAAAAAAAGAAGAACCGTGAAGAAATTTCGTTGCGGGGAACGACCCACATTCTTTGGAAAATATTATAAATGGAATTAATAAAAATTCGAGCAATTACCCCCGAAGGAATGGTCGGGTATAAACCTGGAATAAATGCTAATAAAAACTGTCTGACAAGTGCAGAAAATCTTGTTTAGAACTCATAATAATAATAATAATAATAATAATAATAATAATTTTAATTACAAGGCACGCGCGCTCGAGGATTTGGTAAATACTTGACAAGTGTTTATGTCAAAAATTATTTACTTAATTAATTTTAATCGTATTATTTTTAGTTATTAGCAATGAATTTTCCGATTAAACATAATTTGTAACGATTTTGTAAGTTTTCAAAAACAATTAATGTTTTTTACAAAAATGTTTGATTTAAATAAGATTATTAGAAACATTTGTTTTAAGACAAACGCTAAAAAATGTTTGTTCGGTAAATAAAAGTTGAAAATTCACTTTTGCTTAAGCTTGAGTAGAAATAAAATAATTTCCCCCCGCCCCCCCTTCGACTTTAAATTAATATTAAATTTTAATTCTTTCTGTGGTATTAAATTATAAATAATTTAAGGAAAGTGCTTCAGTCGTGTGCCTAAAATGTGCATAAACGTGTATCCGTACAGGTATGCAATTTGCCTTTGGTGCGTTCTATTGCATCTATTAGGTCTTTGGCGTGTACTTTGGATGTGTGTTGCGTGCATGCAACATTACCTTTGTAACCTTTGAGTATGGTTTTTGTATTGAATCGTAATAAAATCACAACTGGGTTATTGTACGACTTTAATATTATGTTTTGCTAAATAACAAATGACGTATGATGTAAGATTTAATAACCGTAAATGAGTAAAATGGATAAAAGATAATGGAAGAATCAAAAACGATTTATGTTGTTCTATTGTTGATCTCGAACAGCGTGTAATTATCATTTTACCTGTTTCTGGCTACTCTATACTTATTAGTCATCGAATTCAAAAGGAAATTCTCTTTATAATCAAATCAAATGAGGAGAGAGAGAGAGAGAGAGAGAGAGAGAGAGAAATGAAAGAATTAATACGGTTTTAAAAACTATTTTCACTCCCTATAAATCAAATTGAAGTTTTGTAAACAAATTGTTTAATGCTCGCGCGTGTGTGTGTTTATGACAAAATAAAAGTTGGAAAAAATTTCGAAAAGATATATTCAAACGGAAGAAATAAGATGTAAACATGGCGTGACAATATGAAAACATCAATTTAATAATTGTGTGTGAAATGGAAAATAAAAAATCTAATCTGTAAAAATTTTTACTATTATATAAATGACTAACTAAATAATTAAAGGAAATAAACAAAAGATTAACGACTAATACAAACGAATGAATGAATGAATGAAATGAAATGGAAGAAGACCATTTCAAAATAGAAAATATGGAATCTAATGGAAAAATTAACAAAAAAAAAAAAAAGAGGGGAAGAGAGAGAAAGGGAAGGGAAGGAAGGGGAAATGAAAGTTTTACAATATGAAAAAGAACACACCGGATTTTATAACGTTGTTAATGCTATAGACTCATGATCGTTACGATGAAACTTCTTAGGAAAAAAGAAAAGAAAAGAAAACAAGAGGATTGTAAACAAGAGAATAAGCAGAAGACAATATAAAAATTTTGTAAAGATTAACAAGAGTAAATAAAGGGATTTTTTTAAAAAAAAAAAAAAATAACGAGAAATTTTCAATTTGTGAATATTAAAAAAAAAAAAATAATAATAATAATAATAATAATTTCGGTCATTGTGGGAGAACCGTGAACCATATTAGAATCCTTAAAAGGCAATTTAAAAAAAAAAGAAATCGAGTTGTTAATACGGAAACGACCCCCGACGTTTTTTTTTTTTTTTTTTTTTTTTTTTTTAAAAAAATTAATCTATAAATAAGAGAAACGAACATTTCTATAAAAATTACGACAAATCAACACGAGGGAAAATTGTCGCAAAAATGAAATAATGATGAGGGAAAAAGGAAGAATCGTTAAAAATAAAAATATTCAAGTACTCATTTACAAATGCAAATAACATATAATAATAAAAGGAAAATGAAGGTTTTCCCCGGTTTTTACGTTTTAATTTTAAATTTTTCAACGTGAAACATAATAATAATAATAATTTCGTTTGAGTTTTTATATTTTTTTAAATAGGAGGAATATTATTGTGTGATAGAGAGAGAGAGAGAGAGAGAGAGAAAATATTGGTTTTTTATTTTATTATCCGAAACAAAATCAATTAAATTTAAAACGAAACATTTCTTTCTTTCTTTTTATTTTATTTATTTATTTATTTTATCGAATGAATGAATAAATAAATAAATTTATATACATATATATGTATTATTATTATTATTATTATTATTATTATTATTATTATTATATTATATTTAAATGTAAGGAAGATTTAATTTAAAAAGAAAAAAATAATAATTTTTTATGGATTTCAAAAAATATCTTTTATAAATTAATAATAATCGGAAAAGGGTAAAACAGGTTTTTAGAAAAAAGCGTGAGAGGAGGGAGAAAAAGGGGGAGGGAAAATTTTAAAAAGGTTTTCCACATACATATATAACGAAATTAATGCGAAAGCAGAAGAAAAAAAAAGAATTTTTTTTTTTTTTTTTAAATGAATAAATTTAACGATATAGAATGAAAAAGGAAGTTAATATCTTTCTCTCTCTCTCTCTCTCTCTCTCTGCGTACCATTCATTCGACGACCTAAATTCTTTTTTTTTTTCTTTTTTTTTCTTTTTAAACGTTATAATTTTGTACAATGAAATCGACGTCAGTAAAAAAAAACATAATAATAATAATAATGATGATGATGATAATAGGAATAATTTGTTATTTCAATTATTTAAAATTTTCGTACGTGCGTAATAATAATAATAATAATAATAATAATAATTTATTTGACGCACTACATTTACCTCACTTTGTCGAAATTTATTTTGAGAAAAGTGAAAAAGGAAAAATAATAATAATGATGATGATGATGATAGGATTGTGATAAATTTGTCGCGATTACAAAAATAAACAATTATTATTATTATTGTGATTGTTGTTGTTGTTGTTGTGATTGTTGCTGTTATCGTTATATTAAATTATTTCAAATTTGTAATTGCGCGTGAAAATTACGCTTGTTTGTTTGTTTGTTTATTAACGGAAAACGTTTTTTCTGTTTTTTTTTTTTTTTTCATTCACTTTAAAAAGCAAAAAAAAAATGACGGTGGTGATAATAATAATAATAATAATAATAGTAACAATAATAATAATAATAATAATAATTTAGTATCAATTTAAAAAAACGTATCGAATAACATTGAGTATGTAGTAAACGAAACTTTTCCGTAATGTATTTTTTTTTTTTTTTCGCGTTGAGAAAAAAACCAAAAAAAAAATTATTTCGCTCGTAGTTTCTTTTCTTTCTTTCTTTTCTTTTCTGTTTCTTTTTCGTTTTTTTCTTTTATGTGAATGTTTGCGTGTGCGTGATGTGCGTGCGTGCGTGCGTGCGTTAAAAGTTTTTTCAATGGCAAACAATAGAAGAATATTATATTTATGTATATATATATATTATTCAGTGGCGGCGCCAAAAATAAAAAAAAAACGTGGGGGAAGGTGGAGAGGGGAAGGGGGAACCCAAATCAGATACTTTAAAAATTAATAAAAAAAAAAATTGGGTCAATAATTGATTGAGTTTCTAAAAAAAAAAAGAAAAAATTTATTTGTTTGTTTATTTATTTTTTAATGGCGTAAAAAATCGTAAAGTATTGTAAAAAAAAAAAAAAAAACATTTTTTATAAATATTTTTAAGTCGAATAAAAACGACGACGACGACAGCAACAGCTGGAATAACAAATAACGATAGAAATTATTACGTATTAAAAATTATTAACATGTATTTAAACAAAAATAAATAAATAAATAAACAAACAAATAATTAATTATTCGGGGGGGGGGGAGGTTTAATAAACAGGGAAATCCCGGTGATGGATTTATATCGAAAAAAAATTTTTTTTTTTTTTTATGTATAATAAAAATCGATTCGATTCCGTTAGATTTTTTTTTTTTTTTATTATTAATAAATTTTAAACGAATTTTTATCGAACGAAAATGTCAATATTAATTAATCGTCAATAATTAAATTTATAAATAATTTTAAATAAAATAAAAAAAAAACTTTTCTCCTTCTCTTTCGAAACGATTTAAATACGAATTTTAAACGAAACGAATCGATCATTTTTAATTCTATTAATCAATCAATCAATCAGTCAATCAGTTTATAATTCAATCACCGATTGATTTTTATAATTAAATAATATTTTTTAATAATTCATTTTAACCAATTGATGGGTTGATGTATTATGCAACGATCGCACACGCAAAAAATTTATTAATCTCGTGCGGCCATAGAGTCATAGAGTAAATAAACATTTTAAATGTTTTTAATTTTCGTGTAACGATTAAAAAAAACGTTGCGAGTTATTTATTTATTTATTTATTTTTTTTTTGCATAAGGAAAACGTGAAAATTATTTGTTGTAAAGTGATTTAAAGGGGGGGGGGAAAAAAGGAATTTTCCTTTTTCCATCGATCAAATGAATGAAAGAAAGAGAAAGAAAATTAATTTTTTTTTTTTTTTTGCAACATGTTTCTGATTAAAAAAAAAATAAAAAAATTTTCTTTCTCTCTTTCTTTCTATCTACTAATTATAATTTTTTTTTTTTTTTTAATTAAACGGAAATGATTTTCTCCTCTTGTTTTTTTTCTCTTCTTACTTGACTCTCTAATTTTATTTTTATTTTTGTCCTTTGGTAATTATATATTTTCCAATTTGTTTTTTTTTTCCCTCACTCTCTCCCTCTCCCCCTCTCTCTTTATCTATCTCTCTTTGCATTCAAGGGGTTCTCTTTCTCTCTTTCTATCTATCTGTCTTTGCATTCAAGGGGTTTCAATGTGAAAATTGAAAATGAACAAACAAATAAACTCATTTAATGAATTTCCCCCCCCCCGCTCGCCCCCACCCCCGTCTCCTCGAATAATTTCACCTTTTTCTTTTGTCATAAAAAAGTTTTTTTTTCTTTTTAAATTTTAAAAAATAATTATTTAAAGAAAAGATGTAATATATTGAATGTATTGTTTTAAACGAAATAATAATAATAATAATAAATTCCCCTTTCCCGAATCGTTTCCTGTTGTTTGTTTAAAAAACAAAACAAAAAAAAAGTTTTTGTTTTTTTTGCCCCCTCCCTCCCTCCTCCCTCCTCCCTCCCCCTTTTTCTTTTTTTAATGTTTTTTTTTTTTTTTTTTTTTGTTTCGCATTAATAAATAAAAGTTTGACCAAAAAGTTATTGTTTGAAGGCTTCAATGTAATTTTTTATGTTAATAATTTTTTTTTTTTTCTTTTTTTTTTTTTTGTAAAATTACTATTGAATAAAACATTTTTTTTTAGTCAACTTCGTCTCTCTTCCCCTCCCCCACTCTCTCTTCCCCCCTCTTTCTCTTTATGTTTCGATACTTTTTTTTATTATTTTTCGAAAAAAAAAAAAAAGTTGGCGAGTAAAATGAACAAAGTTTAACATTCTAACATCATCTTTCGAATATATATTTATACGTATACGTACGTATTTTTTTCTTGCGGTAATTTTCCGACGTCATAAATTTTCGCACTCTTGCCCCTCCCCTCACCTCCCTCCTCTCGTTTCCGACTTCGCATCCCCCCCCTTCTCTTTTCCTCACCTCCTCGCTTCCGAATTCGATCGGTTTTTTTTTTTTTTTTTTTT
>NW_002987832.1:8041-9743 GCF_000006295.1 Pediculus humanus corporis
TTTCTCTTTAAAAAAAAAAAAAGTAAATTTAAATTCGTTTTTATTTTATTTTATTTTATTGTTTATTATTATTATTATTATTATTATTATTATTTGCTACGGTTAATTAAAAATATTGAAAATTGGTTTCACAACATTTGTTCGTAATCTTTATGAGATTTTTTAACTATATTATTATTATTATTATTATTATTATTATTATTATTATTATTATTATTATTATTATTAAACATTAAATAAAACGAATAAGTGGTAACGTTTTTTTTTTTTTTTTTTAATTAAAAACGTTGCGTGTTTTTGTTTTATTTATTTATTTATTTATTTTTTTGCGGTTTGTTTTTAAAATTCTATTTAAAAATTTTTTTTTTTTTTGTTTTTTTATTTGCTCCGGTTCATAAAATTATTAAAAGTTATAAGTTTTTATTTTAAAAAAAAAAAAAAACAATATGGTTCTATTTAAAAAAAAAAAAAAAATTGTTTTTTTGTTGTGGTCATGACATATTAAATAAAATTAAATTTAATTGTTTTGACTCGAAACGCCATTTTTTTTTTTTTTTTAAATTAAAATTTTAAATATATATATATATGTCAGCGTTATTGTTAACAAATAATTTATTGTCGTTAAAAAAAAACAAAACGTTCGACGTTAATATTATTATTATTATTATCATTATTATCATGTGTATAATTGGGTTTTTTTTAAATTAAAATAACGCGGGTATTATTTACGAGTGTGCGAATTTCCATCTTTCGTTTCGATTGCGTTTACCCGCTGTGACGTTTGTCACGCAAAAAAAACATCATAGAATAAATAAACAAACATTTACTTACCTCGTAAAAAAAATAGGTGTCAAGTTCCGTTTTATTACTACCGTCCATGTTGGAAAAATCCATCGTGAGGTTATTAAGGGTGGTGGGATCATCGTAGAAATCCGAAATTCCCGACGTTATCCCGTTTGAATTTTTCAAATAAGTCAAATCCTCCGGGCATTTACAATAATAAGTTTCGACGTTCGGACATTTGCAATTATCGTCAAATTTAAATATGTTTTCCGAGTATTCCGGATTCGCCATCTTCGCGATATTAATTTTTTACAAATAATAATTATTTACACGGACGTGATAAACCCCGCACGCGAATACGAATTCACGTTTATGAACGTATACGCGCATACGCACACTCACGCACACACTTTAATATTCATGTGAAGAAACGCATTTGGTAAAAAGAAACAACAACAACAACAACAAACACGCACGCACGCACGCACGCACACACGCCACAAGTTATTTAAATTTTTTCGTTTTTCGCTTTTTTTTTAATTAGTTGAAACTTTTTTTTAAATTTTTGGTCATTTCGTTAATTATAATGATAGACTTGTTGTTGTTGTTGTTGTTGTGTTTGTTGATATTTTTAATTTTCATTTTTAAAAAAAAAATTTTTTGTCTTGTACTCTTCCGTTTTCCTTCTTCTTCTTCTTCTTCTTCTTCCACTTCTCCTCCTTCTTCTTCTTTATTTTTTCAACGTGGGTTTTCTTTTTTCACGATTTGAATAAGAAAGAAAATTCTCATTTGAATTTCCTAAAAAAAAAAAGAAAGAAAAAATAATGAAATCATGATCAAAGTACTAATAATAATAATAATAATAAGTTGATTGATGATGATGATGATGATGATGATGATGATGATGATGATGAGATGA
>NW_002987832.1:10097-12334 GCF_000006295.1 Pediculus humanus corporis
ATTAATTAATTAATTGATTGATAGATTAATAGAACGCTACTACAAATTAAAACAAAAATTTACTACGTAAAAAATAATAATAATAATTCGATTCTTTAAATAATAATAATAATAATAATAATAATAATAATGATAAATTTTCGTTCGTGTTTTTTTTTAATAAAAAAATTTACGAATTGTGAAATTTGTTTATTTATTTATTTATTTAGTTAGTTAGTTACGCAATTAATTTTTTTTTGGAACGTAAATAAAAAAAAAAAATTTGATTTAAAAATATATATATATATATATATATGTATACGTATTCATAAGGATAAAAAAAAAATACCCGGGAGGGGGTTTGTGAAGAAAGAGAGAGAGAGAGAGAGAGAGAGAGAGAGAGAGAGTAACGCCACCGCCTTCTCGATTTCGATCCGAAAAAAAAAAAAAAAAAAAAAAAACATTCCGTGATATTATATATATATATATATATATATATATATATATTCATCAAAAAAAGAAAAAAAAAATTTGTTGAAATGAAAGTTTTTTTTTTAATTGGAACCAATCAATAAGAAATATAAAAAAAAAAAAATTTAAACCCCAGTGGATGTTTTTTCCAGTTTAGTTTTTATCATTATCATTATCATTATCATTATTATTATTATTATTATTTGATATTTCGATTCCCCCCGGTGAGAGAGCAAGAAAGAGAGAGAGAGAGAGAGAAAAATAAATCAAAGGATTTCTTTTTATTTTTTTTTTCTTCTAATTTTTCATCAAATCTCAATTGAGTTTGTTTACTTTTTTTTTTTTTTTTGATCTGACACGCACACGCACGCACAAACGCACTAGCACACGCACACGCACGCACAAATTTCATTCAAACCTTTTCTTTCACGTTAATATTATTATTATTATTATTATTATTGCTTGTAAAAAGGATTTTTATTCGATTTGATATCGTAGGTGGGTGTGGGTAGGTTACTTTTTTTTTTCATTCCAGTCATTACTGGAAAAACAATTGGAAAATGAGAAAATTCTTCTTATGATCGAGTGGGATCGAAACGAAAAAATTGGTTATTTCACACTTGACGTAATTTAAAAATTATTTTTATATATATATTTTATTTTTCAACCGATTCGTTTGAACTCAATTATATTTGTCGAAATAATTTTTTTTTTTTTTTTTGCGATTTGGCGACAGAAATTAAAAAAAAAAAAAAAACATTCTCGACATTTATATATATATATATATTTTACGATTTTCTCGTTTTATTATTATTATTATTATTATTATTATTATTATTATTATTATTATTATTATTATTTCCACTTAAAACGAAAAACTTTTTCAATTTGTCAAATCGATTTTATTTTATTTTTTTTAATCGTTTTATTAACGATAATGATTTTGTCAAACCTTTAATATTAATAATAATAATAATAATTTTTATTTTTTTTCCGGTTGTCTAATCGGCGACAAAATTTTAACGAAATTTTTATTAAATAGAAAAAAATAGGGGAAAAAATTTTTTTTTTTTCCGTTCAAATTTTTGATTTTTTTTTTTTTTTTAAAATTTAAAAACGCGTTCGATTAAAAATTATCATCATTATTATTATTATTATTATTATTATTATTATTATTATTAATATTTTTTTCTAACGTTAAAAGTAAATCGATCGAAACTGGGAGGGAAAAATCATGATTTTCAATTATTCGTGAGAACGCGTTCGAACTTTTATTCTCATATTGTTTATTATCATTATCATCATTATTATTATTATTATCATCACCATCATTATCATCATTATCATTATTATTATTATCATCATCATTATTATTATTATTAAAAATAATTTACAGTAAAAAAAAAAAAAAAAAATTCGGTGGGAATTTAATATTATAATTTAAATGTAAATTACTTTTTACTACCTCTTCATTTTCATTTCAAATAATGAATTTTCAATTTAATTGATTCAATTTATCGATCGATTGATCGATATATATTATCGATTTTTAATGGCTCGAAAACAGGAATGGAAAATTATAAACCGGAAGTTGAAAAAAAAAAAAAAATAATAATGATAACCGAGAGAAAAGAAAAAACAATACAAAAACCGTTAGGGTTTCGATGGTACGTACGTTGGGTAAATAAAAAATAAAAAGTAAATAAAGTAGCAGACGACGTGCAAATAATTTTTTTTATTTAATAACCGATAGAGTTCTCTACAATCGCCGAATAAAAATTAATTGT
>NW_002987832.1:13100-15108 GCF_000006295.1 Pediculus humanus corporis
GATAACGCATGATTGGAAACGTAAATTTTACGAAATGTCACGTGTGTGTGCGTGTGTGTGTGTGTGATAATCGATCGTATTACTAATAATAATAATAATAATATTTTTTTTTCCTTTTTTTAACGGTTAAACTCGTACTACGTACGCTAAGGGGGAAGACAAAAAAAAAGAAATTTAATTTTTTTTAAAATATTTTTCTGTGAAATAATAAATACGTAAAATTTAAACGAATGAATGAATGAATGAATGAATGAATGAATGAGGATGAGTCGTAAATTATTAACAAAAGGAAAAAAAACAACAATAATAATAATAATAATAATAATAATAATAATAATAATAATTTCGTTCCCGTGAGTCTCATTATTATTATTATATAATTAACATATCGAGTAAAATTATCCGAGTCGATTTATTATAATAAATTTTGTTTAAAATTAAATGAAATAATCGTTGTAGAGAGAGAGAAAGAAAGAGTGGGTGGGAGAGAAGATAGAGATAGAGAGAGAAAGAGTGGGAGGAAGATAGAGAGAGAAAGAGAGAGAGAGAGAGAGAGAAAGAGAGAGAGAGAGAGAGAGGAAAAACATCGGAGTATCGGATTTTATTATTTATTTATTTTTTTTTTTTTTTCGTAATTTTTTCATGTTTGCAAGTTAAAAATAAAAAATGAAAAAAAAAAAAAAAAAAAAACTTTAGTTCTTCTTCTCGTGTATCGTAAAAACGATTAAAACTTTTAAAACGTTGGAAAAAAATAAAAAACAAAAAAAATTAAAAACAAACAAAAACAAACAAAACCGCATAGTAATAATAATAATAATAATAATAAATAAATGTAATTAAAATTTTTTTTTTTTTTTTTTTTTTTTTTTACCAAAAGGGATATTATTACGTAAAGTTTTCTTTTTTTTTCTAAAAATAAAATAAATACATTGTAAAATATTTATTTATATATTTAGTCGTTAATAAATGAAATTGAATGAATGGAAACGATTGAAAAATAATAACAATGATGATGATAATAATAATAATTTTTTTTTGAACGCATACGTTGAATCTCGCGTTGAAGAGGAAAAAGAGTTTTTTTTTCATTTTTTTCCTTGTAGGTTTAATTAATACGTATTAAATATTATTATTATTATTATTATTATTATTATTATTATTATTATTGCTATTATTATTATTAAAATTAAAGCGCGACTTTTATAATTAAAATTAATTAATTAATTAAAATCCGATTTTTAATTAATTTTTTTGCTTTTATTCATCAAATCTTTGTTTTTCCTTACCCGTACGCGTTGGTGTAACCGATAACTTATTATTATTATTATTATTAATATTTTTACTATTATTATTATTATTATTATTATTTTTACTATTATTATTATTATTATTATTTTTACTATTATTATTATTATTATTATTATTTTTACTATTATTATTATTATTATTATTATTTACTCGTTACTAATAAATACTGTAATAAGTTACTGTAATAAATAAAAAATGTCGACGCGTTTTTTTTTTTTTTTTTTGTTTATTTCATGGGATGATGATAATAATAACAACAACAACAAAAAAAATTAAGTTATTGAAAAAAAAAACCACGAAATGAAACGAAACGTGGTTTTAGTTAAAAATCACAATCGTCGTTTCCGTTTATTTATTTATTTATTTTGTTAAAACGTAAATATTTGTTAATTTTTAATGTCGAACGTATTAAAAATTTTTTCGCGGTGAATTCAAGGTAAAACGAATGAATATAATGATAATGATAATGATGATTTCGTTTTAAAGATACTTATTGTTTTAAAAACAAAAACAAGGTACGATAAGGTTTTTTATAATTTTTTTGTTTTTTTTTTTTTTCATCGGAAAATAATTTGGAAAAGAAAAAAAGAAATTTTTTCCCTTTTTTCCAACGGGAATTCATAAGGGAAACGTAAACAAATTATTTTCCCCCGGGTGATTTAAAATTTTTCCATGAGGATTTACAAAAAAAATTGTTCAA